>NC_058408.1:31319992-31619579 GCF_002201575.2 Neomonachus schauinslandi | reverse complement strand
AAAGAAAGAAAGAAAGAAAGAAAGAAAGAAAGAAAGAAAGAAAGAAAAAGGAAGGAAGGAAGGAAGGAAAGGAAATTTTCCTAACTCAAAGTTCATCAAGTAATCCCTCATATTGCCCAAGAAAACATAAAAGTTTTGCTTTAAACTTTGAAAAATTTTATTTATCAGAAACTGACTTTTGCATATAATATGAGCTAGAAATCCTACACTTACCTAAATGTCCTAGGACTAATTACTGAATAGTAGATATATTCCCTACTGATTTCCATGCCACTTCTGCATTGTATCAAATTTCTGTATATGTGTAAATCTGTTTATGATCTGGCTGTTCTCTCCCAATGACTATTAGTTGATCTAACTCAATATGTATGCATGTCCTAATTGCATTACTTTTACAATCTGTTCCATGTGCATTTTAGAGGAATGTGTATTCTCTGCTGCTTTTGGGTGGAATATTCTATATACACCTATTAAATCTGTGTGGTCTAATTTGTAATTTAAGGCTGATGTTTCCTTATTGATTTTGTGTTTGAATGATGTAAGTGGGATATTAAAATCCCCTACTATTATGGTATTGCTATCAATTTTTCCCTTTGGGTCTGTTAATATTTGCCTTATATATTTTGGTACTCCTATGTTAAGTGCATATATATTAATAAATATTGTATCTTCCTTGCTGGATTGACCTTTTCATCATTATGTAGTGCCCCCCTTTGTCTTTAATGACAGTCTTTGTTTTAAAGTCTACTTTTTCTGACACAGATACAGCTACACCAGCTTTCTTTCTGTTTCCACTTGCATGGAATATCTGTTTCCATTCCTTCACTTTCAGTCTGTGTCCTTACTTCTGAAGGGAGTCTCTTGTAGGCAGTATATAGGTGTGTCTTTTTTTTTTTTTTATCCATTCAGCCACACTATGTCTTTTGATTGAAGAATGTAGTCCATTTATATTTTAAGTAATTATTGATAGGTGTGTTTGTTGCCTTTTAGTTAATTGTTTTTTGGCTGTTTGGGTAGTTTCTGCCTATTCCTTTTATGGGCTTTTTCTCTTCCCTTATGGTTTCATGATTTTTTGTATGTTATATTTAGATTCCTTTCTCATTTTCTTTTTGTGTGCTTACTTTAACATTTTTCTCATGGTTACCTTGAGGTTCACATATCTCATCCTATGTGTATAGTAGTCTGTTTTTATTTGATAGCAACTTAAATTTGAACACACTCCAAAACCCTATATTTTCACTCCCTGTGCTGTGTTTCATGTTTTGATGTCACTTTTTATATATCCCTTAACTAATTATTGTAGTTATAGTTAATCTTATTACTTTTGTCTTTCAACGTTTTTAGTGACTTTATAAGTGATTAATCTACTACCTTTACTATATATTTACCTTTTCCAGTGAGATTTTTTACTTTCATGTTTTCTTGTTATTAATTAGTGCCATATGTTTTTGCTCAAAGAAGTCATTTTACTATTTCTTGTAAGGTCAGTATAGTAGTGATGAACTCTACTAGCCTTTGCTTATCTGGAAAACTCTTTATCTCTGCCTTAAATCTGAATGATAATCTTGTCAGCTACAATATTCTTGATTGGAAGTTGTTTCTTCCTTTCAGCACTTTGAATATGTTATGCCACTCCTTTCTGCCTTGTAAAGTTTCTGCTGATAAATCTGCTGAAAGCCTTATGGTGTATCCCTTGCATGTAACAATTTGTTTTTCTCTTGCTGTTTTTAAGATGTTCTCTTTATTTTTAACTTTTTTTAAATTTTTTTTTAAAGATTTTATTTATTTATTTGACAGAGAGAGAAATAGCGAGAGCAGGAACACAAGCAGGGGGAGTGGGAGAGGGAGAAGCAGGCTTCCTGCTGAGCAGGGAGCCCGATGTGGGACTCGATCCCAGGACCCTGGGATCATGACCTGAGCCAAAGGCAGACGCTTAACGACTGAGCCACCCAGGCGCCCTATTTTTAACTTTTGACATTTTAACTATAATGTGTGTTGGTGTGGTTCTCTTTGGGTTCATCTTATTTAGAACTCTAGGGCTTCCTGAACTTGGATACCTGTTTCCTTTTCTACATTAGGGAATGTCTTAGCCATTCTTTCTTCAAACAAGTGTTCTGCTTCTTTCTCTTTTGTTTTCTGGGACCCCAATAATGCAAATGTTATTCTGTTTGGTGTTGTCCCAGAGGTCCCTTGAGTTATCTTTATTATTTTTAATTCTTTTTTCTTTCTGCTGCTGTGTCTGGGTGAGTTTTATTGATTTATCTTCCAGCTCTTTGATCCGTTCTTCTGTTTCATCCAGTCTGCTATTGAACCCTTCTAGTATACTTTTTAGTTCAGTTATTGGGTTCTTTAGCTCTGTAAGTTGTGTTTGGAACTTTCTTATATTTTCTATCTCTTTGTTAAAGTTTTTACTGTATTCATACATTCTTTTTTTGAGCTCAGTGAGCATTTTTATGGCCACTGCTTTGAACCCTTTGTCAGATAGATTACTCCATATAATTAAGGCTTTTTTCTAAGATTTTGTCTTCATTCATTTGGAACATTTTTCTCTGTTTCCTCATTTTGCTTGACTTTCTGAGTTTGTTTCTATGAATTAGGCAAACCAGCTACCTCTCTCAGTCTTGAAAGAGTGGTATTGTGTAGATGATGACCCTTCTGATTTAACCTTGCTGTAGCTCTTGGTTGTCTCTTGACCCTTTGTGATTGTCTAAACTGCCCAATTTATTCTTGATATGTCCCCACTCTTGAGGTTGTGCCAAGACCTCTTAGTGATGCAAGAGCCTCATTTAGCATCTGGTTTCAGGCTGATTAGAAGCCAGACCCTCAGGCCACAGCTTTTAAAGTGTGCAGTTATATATGGACTGTGGAGCTTCAATTGTAATTCCTGCTGGCCTCCAGACCAGGAAATATGGAGGTGTTCCCTGGGTGATTGTTGCAAAAATTGGGGCTCCAGACAAGTGTATAAGCTATTTTCTGGGAAGTTTTGTCAAGCTGTAGCAATGTCAAGGGGGTGCACAAGGATGGTGTCTCCCTGCTTACATTTCCTAGGAGCACCTCCTTAGTCTCTAGATGTGTGGGAAACCTGAAGTTCCAGGCTAAGTGAATAGGCCTTTTTCACAGAAAGACTGGCATATGTGTTTCAGTCTGCTGTATTTGCAGTGCCCTGGGAGTGGTTGCCTGCAAAAACTGTCTTTCTGGTTTTTGGAGCCCTGTTGAGCTCTGGAATGCCATTCCTCTTGGCCACCAGGGCCAAGTGATCAAAGGGGATCCCCTGGTGGATTTCATGTGCCCACTGGCTTTACAGCTGGAGTATGTAGGAGGCAGGACACACTTGCTGGCTGTAGAAAAACGTGCAAAATGGCTTGACTTCCTGCACCCACTGGCTTCATCAAGTGAGAGAGTGCCTTGATTTAGGCTATGAATACGAGAATGACACTACTGCTCCTGCTCACCAGCCTCCTCCATGGAGTGGGAGAATGTCTCAACTCCAATGTCTACACTCACAGATTTTAATTAGGAAGGGGAAGAATGCTTCCAATGCTTATGCTTGCCCAACACAGCCAGGGATCTGGGGAGCACTGCAACCTCTCATGCTCGGTGGTCTCAGCAAGTGCCAACACCACCCCCTCCTCCACACTCATCCCAGCAAGGTGATGGGGATGGTGTTCTACCTGAACTTGCTTGCCTATGCTAGCAGATCATAGGGAGAGTACAACAATAGCATCTACCAGTGCTTCTGTCCCCAGGGAACATCTCAACTGTACCCCACCCCTCCTGCCAATGCCCCCAGATCAGCAAATGAATCTCCCTCACACAGTGCATTTCAAACTGCTATTTTTACTCTGGGTCTGGGGGCTGGTGAGGCCATACTAAAGCCATCCAAGAGGGGAATCTCAGTTTCCTATAGCACTTTGGGACCCCCAGATGTCAGCCCCATTGGTTTTCCAAGCCAGACATTCTGGGGCTCATCATTCTGGTGTGGATCCCAGGGGCCAGGGTGCCTGATGTGGGGCACCAACCTGTTGCTCCTCCAAGAGAATCACCTGTCTGGTAAGATCCCTCCCTGTTGTGTGTCGGAGCAACTGGGGTGGAGTTTTTTGGGAGACCATGTCTCTGCTTCTCCCACCTAGGTCAGTGTAGTCCTTTAATCTTTTGTTATGAAGAACAGTTCATTCTGTTTTCAGATCTTTTTTCACAGGGATATGATGCATATGTAGCTATAGATTTTTTTTTTTAAGATCTTTATGTATTTATTTGATAGAGAGAGAGAGAGTGAGAGAGGGAACACAAGCAGGGGGAGTGGGAGAGGGAGAAGCAGGCTTCCCGCTGAGCAGGGAGCCTGATGCAGGGCTCGATCCCAGGACCCTGGGATCATGACCTGAGCCGAAGGCAGACGCCCAACTACTGAGCCACCCGGGCGCCCCATAAGATTTTAGTTTTAAGTAATCTCTACACCCAGTGTGGGGCTCAAACTTAACCCCGAGATCAAGAGTCGCATGCTCTACCAATGAGCCAGCTAGGTGCCTCTGTAGCTGTAGATTTGGTGTGTCCCTGGGAGGAGGTGAGTTCAGGATCTTCCTATGCCACCATCTTGGACCCTCCTCCCTAATGAGTTTTTAATGTTAGTTATTGTTTTTCATTTATGAATTTCCATTTAGTTGTTGTTACAATCTGTCTGGCTTTCAAAATCTTTAATGTTGTTTCTGTCTTATATTTTCAATTCCAATTTTTATTTCTTCAAGCATTTTAGATGATTACTTTATATTCTGTAACCAATATGGTCATCAGAGTATACTGTTTGTTATTTATGTTGCTCTTGCTCATGATACCTTGATTCCTCATGTCCTTTGTAATTTTGTGTTGTGGAATCATATCAGCAGAATTTTTTCCTATAGGAATCTTATGGGGCCAGGATTGAAACTTTATCTCTCTAGAGAGAATTTCTCTCATTTGGCTTCTGTCAGGCAACCAGGGGTTCTACTAACTTAGGATAAATTCTTGTTTTTATCCTGGCCTGGACTTTAATGGACTAAGTAGGTTTAATGAACTGAATTGTGTACTTCTCTCGAATTCATATGTTGAGTCGTAACCCCCAATGTGACTGCATTTGTAGATAGGGCCTTTAAAAAAGTATTAGGTTTAAGTGAGGTCATAATGGTGAGGCCCTAATCCAGTGTGACTGGTGTCCTGTCCATGTAAGGAGGAGAGGAAGAGACACCAGGGATGCATGTGCACAAAGGGAAGACCGTGTGAAGATAAGGGGAGAAAACAGTGATCTGCAAGCCAAGGAGAGAGGGCTCAGAAGAAACCACACCTGATGATATCTTAATCTTGGATTTCCAGCCTCCAGACTATGAGAAAATAAATTTCTGTTGGTTAAGCAATCTAGTCTGGGAATTTTGTTATTGCAGCCCTAGCAGGTTAATACAGTAGGAAATGAAACTTTTAACCTCTAACTCATGGGTAGACAGACCTCTCTTTACAAATTTTCAGGGGAGTCTAGGCAGAGACATACAAGTTTCATCCCTACTCTCACTACCGGTAGACAGATTTGTTTTACAGTCCACCCATTCACTAAGGGCAGCACTGTGAATAGGGTAAATTAAGTGCCTTACTGGCTTCACCATAGTCCTGGCCATGACTAAGGGTAGCTTAGCTCTTTGAATGTCTAAACTATATAACAGGATCTTGGCTGAAACTTCTTACCTGGCACAGGCCAAGGCCAAATATCCTGACTTCATTCAGCCATTAAAACTCGAGCATTATAGTTACCAAGACTGACAAATTTTTCCAGAGCAACAGTAGTGCCAGAGATGAATTACCACTTTGATGTTAAGCTCAGTTTTTGGTTTTTGCTACCTAGCTTTTTTTTTAACTTTTTCAGATTTAACTATGCATTTAAAAGTACATTAAAATTTTTCCCATTTAGATTTTTTGTAAGGGGGTTTTTAAACATATCTTCTGTGCTATATTCCTGGAAACCAAATTTCCTTTTGTCTTTTTATAAGCCTAAGAAAACCATTCCCAAAAGCTTCCCTGCAGAAATTCCCCCATGTCTCATTGGCCAGGAATTTGCATAAATCAATCAATAAATGCAGGAAGAATGGGATTTCCAAGATTGATTTAGACTACTCAGAATTTTTCTCAGGGGCCCATGGGGGAGGAAAGGACAGTGAAACAAATTTGGGAAATAGGGAATGAATAACTATTGTAGAGACAAAATAGGATGCCTACAACATAGATAATTTAGGGGAGATTGAGTAGATTAGTCTGACTAGTACAGAGTGACCTAGAGTGTAACAGGACATAAGACTAGAAAGGTATTTCAGGGGTCAAATTATGGGAGTACCATAAATGCCTAGCTAATGAGTCCATATTGTATCCTACATGTAAAGTTGTGACAATAGGGCTTTTTGAACCAGAAAATTACTATAAAAATGGTGTGTTAAGTACTGTTATTTTGACAACAGTGGTCAGAAATAATTAGGGAAGGTGGAGACTAGTGGCAGTAGTTAAAATTCAGGAGTCTTTTGCAGTAACTTAGGCATACAGTGACAACAACCTAAACCAGGTAAAACTGCAATAAGAACTTAAAGGAAGGGAAACACATTATGAGAGAAGAATGAATAAAATTCGGTGACTAAATTGGATATAGGATAAATAAGGGGGGGAAAGGCAAAGATTTAGTTTACTTAAAATATCTGATAGTGTGATAAAGACTTAGAGTCAAGTTATTGGGTTTCAGTTCCAGCTCTGCCATATCCTAGGTAGTTACTTTGGACAAATTACTTAGAAATTTTGATCATCAGTTCTACGATTTGTAAAAATGGAGATAATTATATATTTACTATCCTAAAATTTTGTGAGAATTAAATGAAATAGAGTTTTTGAATGTACACTGAAAATTATATAAGACTATAAGTGTTTGCTAGGGGATCTCTACCATATACAACATTTAGATTGGGTACTGCAACAGAAACTGGTAGATATGACTCTATTCTTTAAGATTATGGCTCCATGTGGAGAGAAGGGACACATAATTATTCATGTCCTAAGAAGATATGAAGAACAAAGGCCTATAGGGATAAATCAGAGATGGCAAATATAGAGTTAGATATGTTTCCTATCTCCTTTACATCTTGGTAAGGCAATATGGCTAGTGAATGAAGTCACTTCCAGGCTGAGATGGTCAAGTACATTTCAGTGAATTTAGCAGTAGTATATTAGAAAATAGTGCACCCAATGATGAAAGAAGACTTAATTCCTGGATCACTACTTGAAGGAGGGCTGACCAGGAGAGCTGACTGACCAGACACATCCTCAAAGGGTTTTACGTGAGTAAGAAATAAAATTTCATTGTATAAATTCACTTAGATCTTGGTATCGTTTTTTTTTTTTTTAAGATTTTATTTATTTGACAGAGACACAGCGAGAGAGGGAACACAAGCAGGGGGAGTGGGAGAGGGAGAAGCAGGCTTCCCGCGGAGCAGGGAGCCCGATGCGGGGCTCGATCCCAGGACCCTGGGATCATGACCTGAGCTGAAGGCAGACGCTTGACGACTGAGCCACCCAGCGCCCCGGTATCGTTTGTTATTGCAATCAGCCTCCTTTGACTAAAACATGGAGTTTAAGAGAGTGTTGCAGTTAACCACCGGTGTAATACAAATTACCTCAGTACTTAGTAGGCTGAAATCAACAGCCACTTAAGTTGGTCATGACTCTGTGGGCGGCAATTTGGGCAGGCCCAGCTGAGCAGTTCTCTTCTTCCTAGAAATCACTCAGGAGGCTGTATTTATAGGACAGATTTCCTGGGGCTGGATGGTCTAAGATGGCCTTACTCACATCGAAGCAAGGGTGCTTCGATTTTTCTTCTCAAGACCTCTGCAAAAACCTAACATGGGCTTGATTGCATCATGATCTCATGCTTCCAAAGAAAAGAGGGGAAGCTCAGTGCACAAATGCTATTCAAACAGCTGCTGTGTCGTATTTGGTAAAGTCACACTGGCCAAAGCAAGTGGTATAAAAGTTCCAATTCAAGTGGGAAAGATAAACTGCACCACTTAGTGGGAGGAGAGGCAAAAATCACAACGTGAGGGAATATGAGTATATGGATGGGGGGATTTATTGAGGTCAATTTTACAAACAAGCCATCACAAAGATTGAGAGATCACATTATTTATATATGTGTGAAATTTTTGAAGGGAGAAATGGTATTTTAGGTGGACCCGCAAAAATATTTTATCAGATTTAAAACAACAATTCACTCTCTCACAGTTCAGAGGACTAGAAGTCCAAAATCCAGGGTGGCTGCACTCCCTCCAGGGGATCTAAGGGAGAATACATTCCTTGCCTCTTCCAGCTTCTCATGGCTGTCCCAGCATTCCAGGGCTTATGGCTGTATCACTCCATGTTCACATGGCCTTCTCCTCTGAATGTCTCTTATAAAGACACTTGTCATTGGATTTAGACTCTTCCCAACCCCCAACGCCCTGATAATCCAGGATGATCTCCTCATCTTAAAATCCTTAGCTTAATTACATCTGAAAACACCCTTCCCCCCCCCCCCCCCCAAAAAAAGATAACATTTACAGATTCCAGAGATTAGAACATGGACATATATTTTGGAGGGCCACCATTAGCCCACCACAGGTCTAAATATCAATGAAAAGCAGAGGTTGTGAAATCAGATTTTTAAAAAAGACCCAACTATATGATGCCTATAAGAAAAACACTTTAAATAAAGACTCAAATAAGTTAAAGTAAAAGGATAGGAAAAGACACACCATACCAACACTTATCAAAATAAAGCTGGAGTGGGGCGCTGGGTGGCTCAGTCAGTTAAACATCTGCCTTTGACTCAGGTCATGATCTCAGGGTCCTGGGATCATGTCCCATGTCACGCTCTCTGCTCAGTAGGGAGTCTGCTTCTCCCTCTGCCTGATGCTCTGCTTCCTTGTGATCTCTCTCTCTGGGTCAAATAAACAAGAAAATCTTAAAAAAAAAAAAAAGAAAGCTGGAGTGATTATATTAATATCAGACAAAATAGATTTCAGAACAAAGAAAACTATCAGAAATGAAGAGGGGCGTTATATAATGACAATGGGCTCAGTTCATCAAGAGGATATAACAATCCTGTATGTTTACGCATCTAATGACTGAGCTTCAGACACATGAAGCAAAAGCTGAAAAAATTTCAGGAACTGGCAAATCCAAACTTATTGAAAGAGATTTCAATACTCTTAACAATTGATGGAAAAGGTGGAAAATTATCAAGCACATAGAAGACTTGAACTCACTAACAAACAGCTTGACCTAATTGATATTTACTGACCATTCCACCTAACAGCAGACTACACATGCTCTTCAGATGTATGGTCAAAGAAGGTTGGGAGGCAGGGATTACAAAAGGGCATAAGGAAACTTTGGGGTGATGAATATGTTCATTATCTTGATTGTCGTGATGATTTAAGAGACATATTAAATTGTGGCCTTTAAATATGCGCAGTTTACTGTATGCCAGTTATACCTTAATAATGCTGGTTTTTTTTCAAAGAGATAACCAGACGAACACATACCTAACTGATAGTGGTTATTTCCATGTGGTTTGGCTTTTGTAAATAACACTGCAATGAAAATTGGAGTGCAGACATATCTTCGAGATAGTGATTTCATTTCCTTTGGTTATATACCAAGAAGTGGGATTGCTAGTTCCATTTTTAATTTCTTGAGGAAACTCAGTACTGTTTTCTATAATGGCTGTATAATTTATATTCCTGCTAACAGTGCACAAGGGTTCCATTTCCTCCACATCCCTGCCAACACTTGTTATTTTTTGTCTTTTTGATAATATCCATCCTAAAAGGTGTGAGAGGTCATATCTCACTGTGGTTTTGATTTGCATTTCTGTAACGATCAATGATGTCAAGTACCTTTTCACATGTCTGTTGGCCATTTTTATGTCTTCTTTGTAAAAATGTCTATTTAATCCTTTGCCATTTCATAATTGAGTCTTTGGGTTTTCTGCTATTGAGTTGTATGAGTTTCTTACATATTTTGGATATTAATACCTTATCCAGTATATGGTTTGCAGATATTTTCTCCCACTCCATAGGTTGCCTTTTCATATTGTTGATTGTTTCCTTTAGCTGTACAGAAAGTTTTTAGTTTAATATAAATTTTTCTTTTAATTAATTGAAAAATGTTTAATTATGCACACATCTAGCAAGTTCTTATCATTTACTAGTCAAAAGTAATAATTATTCAACCAAGTTAAGCCTCATGCCATAAAGGATTGATAGTAAAGTAGCAACGGAACTACTGAGCAGCTGGGAGCTAATATACAAGAAGACTGAAAACAGAAAAGTGCTTTCCTAGTTCAATGATAACAGCAGAATGTGAGCCTGGCACCATGCCAGATGTTCTCTATACAACATCTCATTTAATGTTTACAGTAAGTCAGCTCTGAGATAATTTTTGCATTCTACAGAGGAGGAAACCCAGGGTTGGAGAATTCAAGTAATCTCAATGTCACAGAACTAGGAAGTAGATAGGTTAAGATTCAGTTCCAGGACCTCAAAGACAACATTATTTTCCACATACTACCACTTAAGGATTTATTCATTCACGGAATCATGGATCAGGTGCTGTTCTTAACAGCAGAATAAAATGGCAGGCAGAATATATATGTTCCTATCATCATGGAATTTAGACTGGCGGATGAATTACCCGATTGTGTTCCAAATGTACCACTAGTTCAAAAAATCACAGTATGGCCAGAGCACTGTTACTTTGCAGTGCTCAGTCAGCCGTGATACTTTGATTTTTCTGTTATTACTGGTCCCATGACATAGTACAAACAGGTTAGGCTCACAACAATGCCATCTGAAATGTTCCATCAAAAAATATCATCAGATAGAGCAATTGGTGTTGATGACATCCTTACAGATTATATGAATATGACAATTCACATAGCAATATTACAGTTTAACTGCACTAAAAGATTCACATTCCCCCGGATTTCAAAGATGCATCAATTTTACACCTGTACAAAACCTAAAGGGGTTGTGCGTGCTGTGTTGATCACTGAGGCATATCACTCGTGCCCACCACTGAGAAAATATTAACATGTATCATACTGAGCAGACTAGTCATACATGTCAATGTCATGGATATTTGACCTGAAACTCAGTGTGCCTTTCATTCCAGTCATGGAACAGTGGACATGCTTTTCTCCCTCAGGCAGCAACAAGAGTGCAGAGAACAATACTCTGATTTGTATGTTGTATTTATGGCCTTAACCAAGATCTCTTTACAACTGTGTTGGTATGTGGGAAATCCTAGAAAACAGTGGTTGCCCATATCATTGTAAAAGCACAATACTAACCCATTTTCTTTAATAAGGTAAAAATGGAATTACATTCTTCCTGGGTTTTTTAAGTAATGTTTTTTGTGGGGATTACATTGTTACTATTGAATATACGTAGGAGTAGTTTCCATTTCTAACACTTGCATAACAAAAGGGCTAGAAGTAATTAGTCTGGGTATTTTATGTGACAGTGACTGTATGTATGTAGTTTCTAATTAGAGTGATTGTTCAGGGTTAACAAGGCTGTACTTCACTGTCAACATACACTTACTTCATTTGAAATGCAGCCCATACACTGTACTTACCATTAATTCAATGACCATTTGGGGGGAACTTAATAAATAGATTGCCAAATAAAATCATAGTTACCTTGTTATCTTAGTATATTGTGTCTCAGAACAATATCCTGAGAACAACTGATATGTTGATAAAACCAAATACTGATCCTTAACTATGAAATATTAGGGGAGAAAGCATTTGTATTATTTCTTTACTATGCAACTCAGATGTGGGGTTTTGTTCTCATTATTCATTCATCTACTCATTTCAACAAACATTTTTTTTAGGCTTTCTTATGTACTTGCACTACTAGATAATTACAAAGATAATTAAGACAGTCTTTACCCTTAAAGATCTTACAATCTGGCAATTTCAAAAAAAGCCCTCATAACCATAAAACTATACAATAAGAAAGTACAGTGTAAAGGCATGTTTTGGATACACTGGGAGCACTAAGGTTGTGCACCCAGCCCAGCCTACAGAGGAGCTGGGGAAACACTAAGCAAAGTGAACAGTCAGGGAAAGTTTACTAGAGGGGGCAACATAAGGGCTGAGGATTTAAGGACAAGTGTAACTTCACCACTCCAAAAAGATAAGGGATATTTTCATCAGAATAAATAGCACATACAACATATGAAACAGTAAGTCTCCAGCATTCAGCAGACGGTCCTGATACAGAATAAGTCCTCATTATTTATTACCTACATCAATGAACCATTCTGTTCTAGTTGTAGTCATGGGGAAAGAAATGATAATGAACTGAATTAGAACAATGATGGAGGCAGAGGAGTACTGTTTTAGACATAGATAAGCAAAATGAAACTGGTAGGACTTGGTGATTGGAGGGGAAGAAGTGGAAAGAGTTCAGGATCATTCTAAGATCTCTGAATTAGATGAATTGTTGGATGGCTGTACCTTTAAAATAGAAATAAAGAGGGACGATTTCAAAGGGAATGATGACTAAGTGCCTTTTGGATATAATGAGTTTGGGATATTTTTTAAGTGTGTATGTCCAGCAGGTGGATGGATAGATAGGTATGTTGCTCTCATTACACACTGACTCTGAAGCAGAGACCATTAAGCACAGATAAACTCAGGGAAGTATTTTACAGAGAGGACTGAGGACTACTGAAGAAGGGGAGATGATCAACTGCTGTAAAAGCAGCATGCAATTTTAGTCAGGTAAGTACTGTCTAAGTGCACTGGATTTCACCATCAACTCATCCCTGATGCTTTAAGCTGGCAGTCGGGTAGAACACAGAACTACTATTCATTGAAGAATGACAGAGACGATGGAAGAAGAGGTAAATGGCTAAATGGCTTCATATTGTGTAGCCCTTCTATAGCTCATCCAAGAAAACAAAAACAAACTAGGAACGTAAGAGCCGAGTGCAGTAGTGCTCTGCGCATGTGGCATTGGTGGAGGGGCATCCATTGTGAAGTCAGCAGAGATTCGCTGGGCTTGCAAATAAAAATGGTTATAATTCCCCAAAGACTTTTCTAGGACCAGCTCTGTGAAACAGAAGTGTGCTATTGGATGTCCGATTAAATGAAACAAAGATTCCCTATAGGCAACCTTAAGGGCATGTAACATTTGCTCTCAATCATGAGAATTGATAGTGAAAATGTATTCTACATGGAGCATGACATGTCACAACATACCATTTGGCGATTTGAAAAACATCAAATACATAAATCGGTGGCCAAAAAGAACTGTGCAAAACAGGCAGTATATGGACAAGAAATCTGTGGGTAGCTCTGTGACTGCAGCACTAATTTGTCCACTAACAGGGTAATACATTCGTAATTTATTAAAAGATAACACTTAAAATCATTTAGAGGCAGCATTTCAGGGGCTTTAGATCAGATAATTTGATGATGTATGCATCTGTCCTGTTTGTCAGTAAAATGACCCCACGTTCTTTAAGAAATACAATTTAATAAGATTTCAGAGTTAGTGTCTTCATCAACTAGTTTTTTGAAGTATTTATTTGCAACAAATCATATAAATATTTTCAAATCTGCATATGTGTAGAATGTTAATTTTAAAATTTCATATGGAATTTTTGCCCAGTAGTTAGGAATATGTTTGTTTTTTTTTTTTAAGATTTGTTTATTTACTTGAGAGAGAGAGGGCACGCATGAGCGAGGGGAGGGGCAGAGAGAGAGGGAGAGAAGCAGACTCCCTGCTGAGCATGGAGCTCCACCTGGGGCTCCATCTCATGACCCTGAGATCATGACCTGAGCGGAAATCAAGAGTCACACGCTTAACCAACTGCACCACCCAGTCACCCCTCGGTAGTTAGGAATATGTATTTGAGAATGAAGAACCACTGACTCATTTATCCATTCGAAAATTCATTATTTATTATTCACTAAGTGTCAAGGTACTGTAAGAGGGGCTGTAAAGATAATAAAATGACATGCTATCTACTGTCTTGTTTATGATCTGATGGGAAAACAGTGCAAAAAAAATTCACAGGGAAAGCTAAAATGTAGCAAACAATTGTGGGAGATCAAAAGGACATCAAGAGGGGAACCAGAGGAACAATGAAAACATGTTTTAAATGACACACAAATACGAAATACTAAAAGAATTGTGTGGGCTGGTAGAATTTATTTTGCCTTTGCAAGTCACACTGTTGTGGACATTTGTTAATTGTGCCCCCAGCATCAATACAGGCCATTCTCAGCCATGGATTTGGGTGGGGCTGCACATAGGCAGTTCCAGGGATAGGCCCTGTTTGGCTTATGGATAACGTATGTACTCATAAAGATTGGTTCAGGAATGGATACGTGGTGAAGAGATGGCTGTTAGGACTTTGGGGGACAGAAAGGCTGCTTCTTGTCTAGGAGCTTCATAACAAGACTCTCTTTTTAAGTGGACAAGGGTGAGAAAGGATGAAGCCCTAGGAGCTGTTTGCAGTCATCTTTCATCAATGAGAAAAGAGCCTGCCTCAAAAGGGAATTAGCACTGAAGAGGCATAGTTGAAAAATGGAAAGACAGAGCCCTGGTAATATTGTTGAGCCCTGAATGAAGTCGTGCTTCATGGTTATGTGAGCAAATTCCTTTTATTGTCACCAGATTAAGTTGTATGATCTGTATCTTGCAACCTAGAGAAGCCTAACATAACTAAGAAATATAGATGAAACTTAGGAGAATGCATTTCTTTGAACTCTTCTCCTCCTCCCCAAAATAACCAGCATGTCCAGTATCAACATAAACATCTCAAATGATGGGAAGAACTATAAAATATATCCAATCTCATGTTACATGCAGAGATGTGACACAAAATAACTCTTTGTAAAAGCAAATCTGGATGTAAATGCCTTGCAAATAAAGTGAGGACTTACTTTACCATTCTAAGGTAGAACATTGTGCCCCCACTTTCATATAATTTTGTCTACTGTGAGCGCAGAGAACCTGAGAAGAAATGAATACATGCTAGATTAAGGTAAGGGTCAAGCCCTGAGGAGGATTTTTAAAAAAAAAATTTTTTTATTATTATGTTATATTAATCACCATACATCACATCATTAGTTTTTGATGTAGTGTTCCATGATTCATTGTTTGCATATAACACCCAGTGCTCCATGCAGAATGTGCCCGCTTTAATACCCACCACCAGG
Organism: Neomonachus schauinslandi; assembly: GCF_002201575.2. Lineage (NCBI taxonomy): Eukaryota > Metazoa > Chordata > Mammalia > Carnivora > Phocidae > Neomonachus > Neomonachus schauinslandi. The sequence goes on along the minus strand of NC_058408.1, from coordinate 31,604,305 downwards.
CTAATCCATCCTCCCACCCCCCTCCCCTCTAGAACCCTCAGTTTGTTTTTCAGAGTCCATCATCTCTTATGGTTCATCTCCCCATGAGGAGGCTTTTTAAAACAAGAGACACAATGAATGAAACTTAACTTGATGTGAAATGACACTGACTCTAAAGTATGAAGATCAAATGAAAATTGAAGGAGGCAGATAATCTATTCAGTGTCTAAATGATATTCAATTATCAAATGTTTGGAAATTATTTGTAATAATACATTTTATTAAGCTCTTAGATTTGTCATTATATTTAAAAAATAAATGTCCATAAGAATGCACATACAGTGGGGCACCTGGGTGGCTCAGTTGGTTGAGCATCTGCCTTTGGCTCAGTTCAGGATCCCAGGGTCCTGGGATTGAGCCCTGCATGGGGCTCCCTGCTCCTCGGGGAGCCTGCTTCTCCCTCTCCCTCTGCCTGCCGCTCCCCCTGTTTGTGCTGTCAAATAAATAAATAAAATCTTAAAAAAAAATGCACATACAGGTAACTTACATGTGAACAGTACAAAACATCTTTCTCAGCCTAAGTGCCCAAAGGCCTTAACTGAAGATTTTTTTTTAAAGATTTATTTATTTTCTTATTTGAGAGAGAGATAAAGAGCATGAGCAGGAGAGGCAGAGGGAGAGAATCTCCAGCAGACTCCATGCTCAGCGCGGGGGAGTGGGACGCGGAGCCCCATCTCACAACCCTGGGCTCATGACCTGAGCTGAAACCAAGAGTCAACCAAGAGTCGTCGCTTAACTGACTGAGCCATCCAGGTGCCCCTGGAAAGGAGGATTTTTAAACCTGGGAATGGAGGCAATATAGAAAGCTTCTGGATTGGGACACCTGGGTGGCTCAGTCGTTAAGCGTCTGCCTTCGGCTCAGGTCATGATCCCAGGGTCCTAGGATCGAGCCCCGCATCGGGCTCCCTGCTCCGCGGGAAGCCTGTTTCTCCCTCTCCCTCTCCCCCTGCTTGTGATCCTGCTCTCACTGTGTCTCTCTCTGTCAAATAAATAAATAAAATCTTTAAAAAAAAGAAAGCTTCTGGTTAATTCAGTGATCTATTTTACCAAGTGCTTTGAAAACCATTTCTAGGGGCGTCTACCTTTGGCTCAGGTCATGATCCCAGGGTCCTGGGGCTCCCTGCTGGGTGAGAAGCCTTCTCCCTCTCCCACTCCCACTCCCCTTGCTTGTGTTCCCTCTCTCGCTGTGTCTCTCTCTCAAATAAATAAAAATCTTTTAAAAAAACAATTTCTAGATCTTTTTTAAAAGTATTGTTTTTAAGTTTTGAAATAATTATAGATTCACAAAAAGTTGCAAAAATAGATATAAAGAGGTTCCCTTTACCCAGTTTTCCCCAATGGTTACATCTTACATACTTACAATACCAAAACCAGGAACTTGACATGGGAACAAGGTGTATATAGTCCTACATCTTATCACATGTGTAGACTTGTGTGACCATCATTATTAGAATACAGAACTATTTTATTAACACAAAGATTTCCCTTGCTCTGCTGTGTACATTCACACCCACCCCCTTATCCACCAATACAAAAGTTTTGTAACTCTGTTGTAAGATGAGTATTTATTTTCTATTTGTACCTGGCTAATCTCTTTCATAATACTGTCCCCACCCTTTGAATTAATGTCATGATTAATAGGTCCTCATCCTCAATTTTAAAAACAATGCAATCAATCTGATCTTCCAGGCTAATTTCCCTTATTCCAGAATTTGGTTTGGGAAAAAGCACACAAATACACCTGATTTGTGGTGGATTCCCTTCTCCAGTTTGGTCCCACCTTTTCATAGCTTTTCCTAAAGTCCCTCTTTAGTTTTCCTTGTTTTAAACTCTTTTCTCACATCACTGAGAAATCTCAAGATCCTGATAACTAATTTCTTATTCCAACAGAAAGGAAATAGATTTCCAAAATAGGATTCCAATTTATTAATTCGCTATGAGGTTTGTAATGGACCAGTAGGGTCAGTTCAATCACCACCTACTAAGAAAATTCCAAATACAATTGCAGGGTTGCTTGGTAAATGCAGATACAAAAAAAAAAGGGGTGATGGTGGTGGTGATGGCCCTATGGTAGCTTAGTCAAACTTTGGCGTAACTCAGGAAATCTCCTCTTGCCCTCAGGGATCAATTCCAGCCCTCAGTTCTTCAAAACTGAAGAACACTGACAAAACGACTACTCTTCAAACCTCTTTTTCAGAAACCCAGGCTGAGGAGAGACGGGGTGGGAGTGGTGTTCATTTAATTCTAACACCTGAAATTGCCTCCTGGGCTTGTGCTAATTTTCTCAAATTCAATTTTGTGGGAGTCCAGAATAACTTTTACCTTTCAGACAGGAGATATAATCTTAGTTTGGATTTTGCAAATATTTAGCAACATGAAAATACTGCCTTTTCTTATTCAGTGTGCGATTTCACTTTTGGTCCTCATTTTCGGCTAGGCCAACTTTATTCCTAGTACACGTTTTCTGTGAATACCCAGCCTTTTCTGAACAGACCCACTCTGGTTATAAACAAACCTCGGGTATTTTGATCACTTTCTAGCATCTTAACAGGTGTGGCGATTATGCTGAATGGTCCCAAGTCAGGTGTGACATGAGAAAAAAAATGTCCACTTCTCACCACCGAAAACAAAATGGAATACTTAAAATTTAGGCACAAAGATTAGAAATGGCCCACTCTTCCGCGTCCCCGCATCTTGCTGGAGCTTCATCAGCCGCCTAAAAAGTCCATTTTTTTTACGCAGTCCGGGTCGAAGGCCCGAGGTCCCAGGCCGGCCTCCCAGCGCGCAGCCCGGGACCCGCGCCCCGGCGCCCAGGCCCGCGTGGCCGCCCCGCCTGGGCCCTGCGTTGGGCGCTCCGCCTCTCCGGGTCGGCGGCGGCCATGGCGGCCACGCAGATCCCAGCGCTGGCGCTCGCCGTGCTCGGAAGGCTACCTGAAGCCACCCGGCCACTAAAACTTCTCTGGGTCGTAGGAGGGTTCCGACAGCACCTCAGCTTAACCCTCTCCTCCGCTGCTCAGGAAGACCGCAGAGGCTCTGGGCCCCGCTCGCAAGGCGGACTAGAGGGAACGGGGAGGAGCCCGGGGAGCGAAGAGTTAACAACGGCCGAGCGGCAGATCGTGGACCTGCACGCGGCAGCGTGCGCGGTGAGGCCCCTCCTGCCCGCCCGGCCCCGCCTCGCCCCGCCTCGCCCCGCCTCGCCCGGCCCCGCCCCGCCTCGCCCGGCCCCGCCCCGCCTCGCCCGGCCCCGCCCCACCCCACCCAACCCAACCGGGGCCCGGCCCCGGGATCCGTGCGCCTGCGCGCCCCCGGCGGACGGAGAGGTAGCTGGAAGCCCGCGCAGTTCTTCCTCTGGCTTCGGACAAGCACGCGCGCTTACCGCTCAGACCCGTTCGCTTGAAAACTGGCCAGTTCCCTATTATGGGCAAAGAGTTAACGTATATTGGTATTAAGTGTGGGTCCCTTCTGATCAGCGTCCGAGCTAAACTCTGGTCGCAGTTTGGGACCCATCATGACTGTGTGTGTGTGTGTGTGTGTGTGTTCGTTTGTTGGGGGGCGGGGGTTGTTTGCATTGATGGAGGAGGTAGAGAGGAGCTGAGAAGTCACAGGAAAAGTAGGCTCTGTGTTTATCTGTATTATCAGTTAAACACTTTGCCATCCAATGATACAAATAATGCAAAAATTTTTTAAAAAGATTAATTTTTGCTACTATCCTTTCGTCTTTTCTTTACACCCTAACACAGCACCATTGTAAAGGAAACTAATAACAGGCGTTTACATTCTTCCCAGACAATCTTGAGCTATGTTTTCTTCTGTTTGGAGGATTTGACAATCACTTATTAGTACCAGTATCATAACTTATCATGTCCGCTCACAGTTTCTAACACCTCAGACTACATAAATTTAAAGAGAGCAGGTTTATATTTTTATTATCTTGAGAGAACAAAGGAGTTCTAGCGTGAAGATACAAAAACAATGTAAAAGTAACCTATTTAATACACTGTGTGTGACCAGTACTTGATGTCTGGTGTAGAGTTACCTGGTGTTGCTTGAACCAAGGGACTAGAGAAGAAAACTTGAAGATTTTCTAAAATTGACTTTTTTCCCCCCACTGCCAGTTAGTAAGGCCCTGGGAATCCACTGTTTGGCTCATTCAAGTGTTGAAACTTCTGCATAAAGTTTCATCAGGAGATGACTGGCAGCTTTTGATTGATCTTGTTTATATTCCATTAAAAATAACGTGTACTTTGTTGCCATACATCACCATATAAATATGGTAAATATAAGCAAAAGTTTCATTCTTTTTAGAGTAAAGAGCAGTGGCTTGTAAAGACAGGTCAGCCTGGGAAAGGAGCAGGACTTTTTCTCACTTAGGAAATCATCCATGTTTCATCATTGAGTGTCAATATCACAGGTGAAATGGCTGTCCAGGAGACCAAAAGTAAATCCAAAAACAAGTTTGTTGTTTTTCTTTTCAACAAATCAGAACTCCCCTCTCAATGGTCCTTTTCCCCTCCAGGCAGATGGGTCTCTTACCTTTCTCCCTGTGCTGATCTGCATGACCGAACATCTTATTTTCCAGCCACTGGCCGCACTCCTGTCACATCTATGTCCATTGCCACTGTTACCTGAGGCTCCTTTACTGAGGACAGATTAAGTTTGTGTGGGCAGCCAACAAGCTCAAAGTTTCAAAATCAACACAGAAAGCAGGAGAGCAGGCGCAAATGCAGGAGCAATCTGTTTGTTAGGCTTATTTGCTAGATAATTGCCCTCAGAAGACCCCCAGAAACTATGAAAAGTGAAAAGAAGACTGCTAACAGAGCTCCCAGTGCTTTTTTGTTTTTCTTCCAAGTCTTCAAACACGGGTTTCATAAATAGAGAAGTGAGGTCTTGACAATTGGTCATTCTAAAGTAGTGTTTAGTGCTTCTGGTTTCATGTAATCTGCTTCTGTAGTCCCAAAAGATTTGAGAAGCCCTATAGACTGGCCTTGAGACTTGCTTGCTGGATTTCTGCTGCCGGGGTCTGGCTTGGCTGGAATACCTTAGAGTAGACCTAGACTTGCACTCTATGTGTCTTTTTGCTTCATGCTTTATTCATGGCTAAATTCTCAACCAGATTAAAATATTTAGCCATTAAGGAAGACACTCTGAAGAAGTAACTTGTGGCACATACAAAAATATGTTAGAAGACCTGTACATGTCACACGTATTTTAATGTAGAAGTTCTATACAAGAGTGATGCAGAGTTACTTCATGGTAAAAGGGTTATATAAAAAGCCCAAGAAAAAGTTCCTCTACAAAATCTCGAGGATAAATAATATCACCCACATGGCCCAAATCCATAGAATAGCCTGCATTATTCCCTCTGCCTTCACACAGTGTACTTGGGATACTTTTTAAAAACCATGTTTGGGGCGCCTGGGTGGCTCAGTTGGTTAAGCGACTGCCTTCGGCTCAGGTCATGATCCTGGAGTCCCTGGATCGAGTCCCGCATCGGGCTCCCTGCTCGGCAGGGAGCCTGCTTCTCCCTCTGACCCTCCCCCCTCTCATGTGCTCTCTGTCTCTCTCATTCTGTCTCAAATAAATAAAATCTTTAAAAAAAAAAAAAACCATGTTTGGGGGCGCCTGGGTGGCTCAGTCGTTAAGCATCTGCCTTCAGCTCAGGTCATGATCTCAGGGTCCTGGAATTGAGCCCCACATTGGGCTCCCTGCTCCGCGGGAAGCCTGCTTCTCCCTCTCCCACTCCCCCTGCTTGTGTTCCCTCTCTCGCTGTCTCTCTCTCTGTCAAATAAATAAATAAAATCTTTAAAAAAATAAATAAAAATAAAAACCATGTTTGAATGTCAGTAGAGTATGCTTCCTTGACATCTGAAGTGGTGTAGTAAAAGTTTCTTTTGATCAAACTTGTGAAAGCAGTGAGTGTTAATATGTTAAAACAATACTTTTTTCACTTAAAAACAGAACTAACAACCCTCCCCCAAAAAGAAAATAGTGTAAAATGTGCAATGGAGTAACACATCATGAAGGTAAGGAAAAGTGTTCAATAATAGCAAGGTAATACTTTTCTGTAAGGACTGTTGGTTTTGATTAGCACCTTTTCTGTAAGTTTAAATCATTATCCACATATTTTAAGTACTGAAATTGCAACTGCAACTTCTGAGTGAAAGTTCATTTTCAGCCTCTTAAGCTCTTAAAGTCATCTAAATCACCTGTTATTAAACTTGTTCCCTAGAAACCGAATGAAAAATACCTGAGCAGTGGCTACATAGTTGTTGGGTATAGAGGAGTTCTTGTTTTTCCATCAACTTCTCATTTTTCTCAAACTGTATATTTTCTCCTTATGTCACATAAAGTTGGATTGTATATAATGTTGGAATGCATTCAGTCTTCAGTTGCAAGTGCCACCAAAATTGCTGGGAAGAAGTTTAATGTTGTTCAAAGAAAAATTTTGCAGTGTTTTAGGAGTAGAAATTATGGTGAGGAGCTATGGTGAATATTGAGATTAATGAATTGTTTTATTTTATTATTCTTCAGGCTGGCCAGTTACACTACATGGATCCAGCTACTGGCTATACCGTGCTCACACAGCTCGCCCACTTGCAGAGAGGTAACTGCTGTGGTTCTGCCTGCAGACACGTGAGTAGCAAATTCTCGCATTACCGCAGCAGTTTTCGGTGCTTCCGTAACTTCGTAAATACCTGTTATTTGAAAAACAAGTCAAATAAAAAAGCTAAATAGACCTGGAGTGCACTTTTCACAAGCCACTTTAGCCAAGGACAATGAAGTCCTTAGGACCAACATAGGACCTTTAAAGTTAATGGCATTTGGTAACATTTCGCTGTGAACATCAGTCCCTTGAAATGCTGTGATTTGGAATTCATGGGAGTTCTTTATTACAAGGAGACTTTTCACGAGGTTTCAAATAAGTCACGTTCACTAGGCAAGTACAAAGGGGGCAGGAAAAGAAACCCTGCGTATTGCAAACTAGTTTGCAAACAGCGTTTTTGTCTTCATTATTAGCCGAACAAATAGAAATTTGACCAGCATTGTGATGTGGGTTTCCTTTAAATGATAATGATTCCCCCCCCTTTGTCCCCTCCTTCTGTCTTCCCTCCCTTCCTTTCTTTTCTTCTTCCCTCCCTTCTCTCTCTCCTCTCATTCTTTCCATGGCTGTTTTGTACTCTATCTTAAAAATAACCATGAAGCTACCTACCCCAAACTTAGTGCTGTACATTTCCTAAAATGTGTATTTCAGTGAACATATCTCTGTGCTCACTGATTAAGATGAACTAACTAAATCCTTCCCTATGCTGAGCAAGAAAATTAAATGGGACTGGGTTTGTCACTATAACTTTTTAAAAGCATACTAGTAAGGTAAATTGTTACATGTTAAGATTATAAACAGGTAACAACCTCTATTTACAGACCACTTTGACTTTATGTTTGGGAGCAAGAAGGTATTATTTCCTTTAACTGACCCACTTTACAATTAAGGACTAAACACTAAATGCATGTATTGGCTGGAGCCAGTATTGAAAAATTAAGCCTTCACTTTTTATGTATGTTCCTACCTGTGCCGTTAGCTGTTTCTAATCAAATGCATTAAGAGCTTTGCATGAATTGAGGACTTGAGAATTTTCTAAGAGTGAGTTTTTGACAGTAGAATTCTTAAAGTTAGAAGGATGCATTTAGGAAGTGATTCTTGGACCCTAATTAGGACCATTTGCCAGAGGTTGCCATTATTCTCCTCTTAGTCTGCAGGACCCAGTAGATCAAATGATCTATATAACATGATTAGAAGTCTCCTTTTCCACCATGAGAAGTATTGTACTTTTTCAAGATGCCTGTGAAATAATTCAATAATAGTTTTGTTTTATTTCTTCTGCAGTGTCCATATGGCCAAGTCAATGTTAAAGATCCATCTCAAAGGAAGAAATTCAATTCATATTTTTATGTTTGACAACAATTTCCTCTCTGTTCTCCATCTAATTGAGCCTGTATTAAAAAAAAATACCCTAATCCAGAATTGCTCTCTGTGCTGTTAGTCCTTGAGCACTAGTTTAATCATAAGTACATATATTAAAAGAACATCAATAAAATGAAAAAGCTAGCAAATGTTTGTGTGTTTCTGAAGTGGCACATTGATAGTTATTTTCCTTTCTTTTTGCTTCATTATCAGACACATATGTTGAAGAAAGAAAATAATGACTGTGCCATTAAATAAATAGTAGCAATCGGGTCACATTAGTCACTCTTGATTTTTCTTATAGCCTCCGTTCTCCTACTGTTTTCTCCTCCGTGTTAGCCACCCAAGGGAGGTTGCTGGCAAATAGAAGAGTTTGAATACATTCTTCATTTTATTTATATCTTGAGCTATAAAAAGATTGATATAATGCTATATTGTGCAGCATATGAGTGCCCAAGAAGTGCCATTCTGCATCAAGAAATGCTCTCATCTTCCATCTGTTCTTTCAATAAAAACTCTAAATCATTCTGACTTGGAGGTCAGGCCGCTTAAGATGCCTCTGATTAGACCATTCTCACTTCTCTCCCCCGCAGCTTCCTTCTCCATGTCTTACGGCACTTCCCAAGCAAATCTATCTTAGGACATTTTATTATCTTTATACCCATTCCATTCACTGTAGTGACACCTTTGGGCATCAGTATCCAACCCAGGTTAGGAGCTCAAGGGACTATTGTTCCTATACTTTCTTCCCTGCTTCCCTCTGAGGACAATGGCCCCAGAAAGCCTTTTCCTTGCCAGTGGAGACTGTTGAGTAAAATGAGGCTGCTGACCATTAGCCTCTTCTCCCAGCAGAATCTGAAAGGTTCCCAAGCATCTCAGGGGGCTTCCTTAGTCTCTGTCTGTGGCCTGAAATAAGAGTTTTAGAGATCTGAAGCAACCAAAAGATCCTGGTGCCTTCTCACACATTCGATTTAAAGTAAAAGCCATTCCAAACTGTTGAATAAGTGAAAAAGAAGCCCAGTAGAGTTCTGATTTCCCCCTTGATTGTGATTTATGTTGTTATTTTTATGTCAAATACTAAATTTTTTGTTTCCCCAAATTTTTGGCATTTTAGTGCCCCAGTTTTGTTGGTGCTCCCACTGTGGTGCCCTAAGCAACCCTGTCCGTGGGCTCCGAGAGGTGCTGGCAGCCGCCTTGGATTAAACAAATAAACAAACAAAAAAAAACAGTCTTTGTGGCCAGGTGTTGTCCTCTCTAGAAATCATTTTGAGGAGGTGAATAGGAGAGGGGGTCAGCATTATGATTGTGGAGGCAGTTAGATTTTCTAGACAGGTTTATGTTCTCCTGGGAGCCAATTTCCTTTCTATTCTCAGGTCAAGAAGCAACCAGATAGCTCAATGTTTTTCACTAGATTTGAAGATTACCAAGGCCATTTTCTGGGTTGGGGCTGGATGGTGCTTTCTTCAGCAGTCCCAAGAGGGAGAAGAAAAAGAAATGGAGCCTGAAAATGTCATCTTTCTGGAGAAATAAGAGAAAGAGGAAAGGAAGTTCATTTTGAAAAGGGGCCCAATTTAAGGCCGTGTTTTGAGAAAGCCCCTTGACAAATGGAAATAACTTATGAGATGCCTCCTTCCTAGAGGCAGCTCTTTCCTCCTCCTAGTGAGCTTCCTGCGGTAGGGAACTGGCCCACGTAAAAGGACTCTGATGTCCATCACAGATGATTCTCATGTGGAACTCTTCCTGGCAGAACTTCAAGCCTTGCGTGCAACAGCGAAGGAGCTGCTGTTGGGGGATGGGGGAAGCTCTTACTCTCTCCCCCATCTGGAGCCCGGGAGCCAAGGCCTGAAGTTCTCCGCTGTGGTTCTGTGGACATGCTTGTGAACCACACATCAGGGGTGGCAGCGGGTCGGTGCTCCCACATTAAACACAATATGGCCACATAAATGGGCCTCGCTGCAAGAGCTTCAAGCTATATTGTATTCACACATTGTAAAGTAAAAATTCAGGTTTCTTATTGGGTGTGTGTATACAAACACATGTGGATGCCAAGAAGTAGAAACTTCCCAGTTTAAATCAACTCTGGTGCTGCTCCACTTTCATGGTTTCTGGAGACTCCTACTGCAAGTCACCATAAATCAAGGGGCATTGATTTCTAGATTGTTTCCAATATAGAAAGACCCAGCGGAAACTGGGGAAGCTTCTTACAGGGTTTACCCGGGTGGAGGATGGGCATGGATTCCTGAAGCAGTGGTGCTTCCCTTCCCTGGGGAAAGGGCCCTGTCCTGGTAGTCCTCGCTGCAGGTGGATTGCAGTGCACACTTCCCTCTCTTCAGAAGACACACTGGCCCCATTGATTTTTGCAGCGCGAGGAAAAGAAGGACTCCCCCCCCCCTCCCCCCGCCCCAGTGAAACCTGCGGCTCCCAAACCTGGTGTGTTTGGAAAAGAAGGGTCCATGAGAAGGTGAGATGCTCCTGGGCCCTGCCCAGACCTTTCTTCCACTGCAGCGCCCCTTATCCAAGGCATTCGCAAAGTCTGTTCCGCAAGCCCGTTTCCACTGCCAGAAACCAGCCGGGCTTAATCTCCAGACAAAGCTAGGGAAGCGGGCTCAGTACCAGGCAAAGGGCAATCAGCGTGCTGCTTTCCTACGAGCACTTTGAGACCTCACAGTCCGTGGCTAGCCCAGAAGGAACCTCCCCCTCCGCTCCATACCAACACCTGCCATTTCATCATCTCTACATTGGACCAAAGGCTTGAGTTTGTGGACATCTGCTCGTGGTGGAAGATTTAAAAGTCGGTGCTATTTTTCACTACCCTGCAACAATTAAAAGGTACTTCCGGGTGCCAAAACTATCCTCTCCCCTCAAAAAAAAAAAAAAAAAAAGTCATATGTTTAAGTGTGCGCGTGTGTGTAGGGGGGGGAATTGTCAAGACCCTCTTGCACGCCTCTGTGGAGAACTTGATTTCCGAGAAAAGGTTGGGAGGAACCCACAGATATCTTTACCTAGAGGTTAAGTCATTCCCAGGACTCCCAGCCTACCAGGGATCTCTAGATACCCTGCTGCATGTCGGACGGAGCACCCCCGGCGCTGAGAGCTAACTGACCTCGTCCGTACAAATAGTTTCAAGGTTGGGGTCATGACACAAAATCTCCAGACTCACGGGCCCTCCGTTTTTTAAGACTATGGGTGTAAAAGAGTGTAAACCGGGGAATCATAGGCTGTAGAGGGAATGGGAGATTCGTGACGACCATATCTTCCCACTCGAAATTTGTACGAAAGTGTGAGCTCCTCTGTGCGCGCCTGAGTGCGCGCGCACTTGGCGCGCGCGCCCGTGCGTGTGTGGAATGAATTTGTTTGTTTGTTTTTCCCAAATATCTAAAACAGTTCGTAACCCCAAAGAGGATAAAAACCTCTGCTTTGGACAGGAGTGAATGAAAGCATCTAAGCGTTTCGGGTCAGTATCACCGTCCATCTGTGCGATGGCCTCGCTGGCGAGCATAGAAGCTAAACCTGAGAGGCTTGTCCCCTCCCTGGCCGCGAAAACGGACCAACACAGGGGGGTTCTCGAGGAGAGAAAGAGCTAAGGAGGCCGGAACGGGAAAGGGAAAGTCGAGGGGGAGGTGAGGGGAACTTAAGAGGTAAACTAGTGGAACTAGCTGGCTGGTGGCACTGGCTAGTGAAGCCAAGTGTTGGGGTGGAACGAGGGTCTCTGTCCTGGATTCTCAGAGCCACATTCCGGGGTTTGGGATGGAAAGAGAAAGCCAAGGAGGGCTTGGATTCGTGGCTCCCGCTGGTTCCCTTACCACCCCTAAACTGTGGAGAGGTGCACCTCTGCCCCCACCCCGGCACAGCCCAGGCCCCCCCATCCCACGCTGGTTCCTCAGGCGGCTGGTAGGAGCGCGGGCGCCCCAGCCCTCGGCGCCCTCAGCCCACGCACCGCAGCGGAACAGCTCAGGTGGCATAGCGGGGAAGGGCGGGGAGGGAGGGCCGCAGCAGCACCCGGACCCGCATCCCGGAGCGGCCAATCTCGCGGCTCACACCCCCTTCCCGCATCCGCGCGGGAGCCTCCCAGCAATCCCCCGCCCCCCATCTCCGCCTGCGAGGAGCGCACTGGGTGGGGGAGTGAGTAAATAATTGGCCAGAGGCCCGGCTTCCCGGTTCTCGCTCTGCTTTCCCGCGGCCTGACTGCGCCCGGGGCTGCTGGGGCGACGCAGCCCCTCGGGAACCTGAGACCAGGTAACCTGGCCCCCGCCCCATCCCGGGTCTGGGAGTCTGTCTGCGTTCCTGAGAATGCTCATCTCCCAAGGTCTGAGTCGGTTTTCTCCCGGTTAATCGCCATCCCCACCTCTTAGCCGGGCCGGGTGGGAGAGACACCTCCAGCCCCCGCGCTGACCCGGCTGGGAACGCCGCTGTGGCGGGCGGAGTGCATCCCAAAGTGCTGGGTTCCTGGCGCCTCGCCCGGGAGCGCCGAGAGTGAAGGACCGGGAGGGGAAGGCGGGGATGTGGCGGGGGAGCAATCAATGGCTTAGCCCAGCTTCCCGCAGGAGCTACCGCGCATTCACGGTCTACGCAGGCACCAGCTGGCGGCAGCATCCTTTAGGTACAAGCTCCAGGAAGGCAAAGGCCGGCTGGGGGGCCGGGAGCCCAGGGCGCGCCGCGGGACCCCAGCACCCCCGCTGCGCCCAAGCCTCAAGATGCTCTCGGCTTTATGAGGTTCAGTTACGGCCGAGTCCTCCATTAACACCTCCCCTGATTATTGAGAGGCTGGAAGGGCTGAACGCAGCCTCAGAGCGCGTCTCCGCGCACCAGCCCGCGTCTGTGCCCTCTGCACACCCCTTCCTCCTCCCGATTTGGAAGCATAAACTGAAAATAAAAGACAAGTGGAAGGAGCTGCGGGTCAGAGGTGAGGGATTCGGGTCAATCGAGAGAGAGAGAGATTTCCATCCAACGGTTTATTTATTTGGATCAACAGAGGAATCCCCGGCGAGACCTGGGGACCAGCCCGCACCTCTGGCCGCCGCCTCCCGCCCTCCCTCGCCGAGGACCGGGTTCTTGGGGGAAACGTCTGGACCTCAAGGTAAGATCCCACGGGGGTTGTCTCGTCGGAGCGGTTTTCTGGCCTGGGCGTGCGCCCGGAAGGCCAGGCACCCAGGAGCGTCTCGGGCACTAGCGGAGGTAGGCTGGGCTTCAATCGAAGCCGCCCAGGACCCGAGGTCGCGGCGGGAGGAGCAGTTCGGACGCGCCCCAGCGGGGTGGTAGGAGGCTCCGGGGCCCCCGGGCCGCAACGCCCCGCTAACGCGCGGCTTTTTTCTGCCAGTGCAGCCACCATTACGGCGTGATCAACTCCTTTTGCTCTAAGAATGCTGAACGGCACCACTCTAGAGGCAGGTGAGTTATACGCCAGGTTCCTTCTCATTTCCTCTGCCCTTTTTCTTGGGCTGGTGTGCACATTGGTGTGTGTGTGCGCGCGCGCGCGCACACGTGTGCGCGCCTTCATTGGGTGAAAGAAAGAGGTGTGTGTGTGTGTGTGTGTGTGTGTGTGTGTGTGTGTGTGTTAGAAATTAAATCGCGCTTCGAAGGCTCAATGCAGTCTCGTTCAGTCTCCTGCCAGGATTCCTGAAAGCTGCGTTTCCCTCCTTTTGCCTTTCCTTGAATGTCTTTGACTTTTTTGAGGATGGAGAGGGGGAGGTGGAGGTCACGGTGCAGGTGAGCCGCGAGTTGTCAGCAGCGTGATGGATGCACCCTCGATCCTCCGTGGTGCTGCTGGGGGCGTCTCCCCGCTGGAAGGGATGGTGGGGGGGAAGGGCTGACACCGTTTCTCACCTGTGTAGGGCTTAACTGGAAACTGGCTTCCCCCGCATTTTTTGTTCAATGCAAACCCCGCGCAGCCGTTCCTGCGCGCGACCTCAGAGGACGCTGTGCGGGACATCTCCCTTTATTCCTCGGGCGGCTGAGGGCCCACGGCACAGCAAATGTCAGGTAAAGGGGCTTCGGATTTCGGATGTGGCAACCGCCCCCCGAGAGAAGAAGCCAGGGACCACGGAGGACAGAGATTTGAAGGGAGCAAACGACGGTCGGGTGGCTTTGCGGGTACAGAGGATGTGCGTGGGTCAGAGTGCACGGAAGGGTAGGGCCCTGCGGCGCAAGCGGCGCGCAGCTGGGGCGCGGCCCTGAGTCTCCCCTCGGTGCAGGAGGGCTCCCCCAGCTCCGCTCGGCCCGCTCCCATCTGTCTGGAGGGAGGCCCTCCCAGCAAGACTGAATCAGAGATGCGCCCGTGCGGCAGTGCCAGTGGATCTGTTTGAACATAGAGATTCCCTATGCGCACCGACTAGAGAAAGGCCTGGCGGCTCGGGGCCATCGGCTCACCTCCTGCCCAGCGCAGCCGGGGAGACCAGGACTGAGCGCGCGGTTCCCAGCCCCAGACGACGTCCACTACCCCGGGCCCTGCGGTGCTCACGACAGTGCCCAAAGACAGACACTGCTTCAAGACCTGCACCTTTCAGACCAAAGGGGCTCCCCAACCAGTTTAACAGGGTCAGGAGGAAAGGTGACCTCTGCTCTTTGAAAGGCAAACCGGGGGTACAGGATCTTAGCTTTCAAAAGTCAGATATAAAGAGAACTTAAGTTGCCAATGCTCTCAAGAGATGGGTCTGCAGAGTTATTTTCCTCTCTGGATCCTAAAGCCTCTACTGCTCCCTGGGTAAAGCTATGCCTTCCCTTTATTTCCCCTCTCTTGCCCTCTTGGGAGTTTTTCTGGGCCAGAGCCTGGGACAAACTTGCTGCCTTCTTGGAGATTCCAGGACCCTGAACCATCAACTCCCTCTCTACTGCTCTTCCCGGCTAGCGACCAGCCAACCGCTTTTCTGAAAGCGGCAACAATAGCCGGATGGATGGATCATGGAGCAAAGAAGAGAATGGACTGCGTGTGCCCAATTGTGAGGAGGGTGGCAACTGGCCAGGGTTCTGCCCCACCACTCCAAATAGAGCTTTGAGTTCAGGGAGGAGAGTTGAGATCCTATTATAGGCTGCAGGTAGGGGACAGCCCCTTGCACCTGTCCCATTTAGAGAGGCGGAGCCCCAGGAAATGAACCAGGGAGCACTCCAACTTTTATAGAGCACTCTCAGGCAATTCTGAGGGACACCGGGCTCCAGTCCCTCCTCTCCAGAGGTGAAAGAAGTCAGAGCTACAAAGATGCTCTCCTTAAAGCGCTTACTCCCTTTGTGAATAAGAGGTAGTGAGGGGGGGCCCTCTTAGGTAAACTTTTGGGACTCCAAGACAAAAAGGATACCCCAGATCACGCATCCAGTTCTTGGAGTATGTCCTCCCACCCCCCCGCCATGGGCATCCTCTTTAAGGAACTGTGAGAGGAGGCAGAGCTGGGTGGGTGGGGAGCAATTTCTGCAGAACTAAAAAGGACCTCCCAAACTCCAGCAGCACCTCCTGCCCCACCCCTAGCTCTGCAAACTTCCTGCCTTGGCTGAGAAGGAAGACTCCTGGCAGTACACTTCTTTATGGGAAGTAACAACACCCACTGGGTGCAGGAACTTATAACCTAAGTTTTATTTAAAAAGCAGGCATAGCTGGGATCCAACCCCAAAGCTGACTGTAGAAGGTGCTCTGCCCTGCCTGTACCTGATAGACGATTAACAAGTATTTGTGGAACAGATGAATGGATGAAGGATGGTTTACAGGACTTCTGTGATTGGCTTCCTTGGAGATTTCACAGAACTATTTTTCCTGGAGCTGTTTGTTAAACTTTCACTTCATTAAGTCTCCAAAGTTCATCTCTTGCAAGAACAGGGTTGTGTTCTTGCGTTCTTTGTTGTTTTTGCTGAGCAGGACCAAAATTCAACAACAGCCAAACCTAATTCCAACACCCCCATTTGGTAGGCGGGCAATGGGGGTGGGGGGTGAGAGCTGTAGTTTAGTCCAGAAACTAGACAAAGCAGGTCGCTGGATTGAGGTCCCAAATTTACTTTTTCCTTGGAGCTTCCTTGGGTTGACTGGGTTGACTGATATTCTTCTCAGAGACCCCACCTCTTTCTCCTCCTCCTCCTTCTCTTCTTCCTCCTCCTCCTCAGGATCTGAGTCCATTTAGCTGCTGACTTGTGGGAAGGCAATCTGCCCCTTTGTGAGAGGACCTGCTGTCTCTGAAAGGGTTGCTGCTCCCAGCCCCTCCTTGGGGCCCTTCGTTTGTGCACGTGGGTTTGAAAAGCTCATTGATTTCCATCCAAAGGGGCTAATTACATTACTTACAGTAAATAGCAGCCCTGCTGTCCAGTAGGGCTGCCAAAGTGAGGGGGGAGGTCTCCAGCTTAGTTCACTTGATTGGCTTCATTTTTGTGTGAAATTGTGTTTTATGAGCTGTATTCTGGCACCCGGAGGACTGTAACAGCGTCCAGTCTGCAAATAACATTATTTTTGACCCCGAGAAAAGAGCGAGGGGAAGCAGTGGAGTCTTGGGTTTCATGGAAGAGGTGACTCCAGCAGCTTCAGAAGGCGATGCTTTGGGACAGGAAGTCAGACTGCTGCACAAGTTCCCTTCCTGCCTCCATTCTTGTCTGCCTTCCCTTCGCTTCCTTCCTACCTTCCTTCCTTCCTTCCTTTCCCTCTCATTCTCATTCTCTTATTTCTTCCCTTCCCCTTTTATTCTTCCTTCATCCTTCCCTGCTCTTTCTCTTCCTCCCTCTCTCCCTTCATCTTTCCAGATTTGACCACCGTTCCCCTAGAGGGAAGCAAGTCTGCCAACAGGGTACTCCTCTGAGGTACCCAGGGTGTGTGGAGACACGAGCCATCCCTGGGAAAGCTGATGATGGGGAGTGGTGGGAAGCAGGCAGGCAGGAGGAAGGAAAGAAAGGGGGAGCAGCCCTGGCTTCCTCCTTTCGCTGATTATAAAGTTGGGTTGGTTCCTGCCACTGCTCTATGCTTCGGGCCCCTAGGGGGCTTCTGGTGGTTTGAATGAATCGACAATATCAGAGTGTTGCGGACACTTTTTAATAGGGCCAAGGAGGGGCCACCGCTAGTGGGAACAGAGGGAGACAGAACAATCCCGCCTCTTGTGAGGCGCAGGTCTGCCGTTCTGCTTGTCAGCTCTCACCTTCCCCTCCTCCACAGCGAGGAGCCCCTTTCACATCCTCCTAAATGTGCGGTGCATCCAGTTTTACAAGCCCCTGTCCTGCCAGGGCGGTGGGAACAGCACGCAATAGGGCGCGCACTAGTCCTGCAGGGGTCCTCCACTGGCTGCCCATCACCAGCAGTTTACATTCAATCCTGAGTTGGGTAAGAGAATACCTCACCCCGTGTCATGGTTCAGTTGAGTACTCCCCCCCCCCCCCCAAAAGTCCATGCCCTGTCCTCTACATTCGTTTTTCAAACAAAACCTTTTGGCCAAAAGTAAACTTCAGAATCTTAGGTTCTTGTAGCCTGTTTTTCACGTTGGGTGATGTTCCAGGCCCTGGTAGGGTGGAGGGCCTCTAAGGGAGGTGAGGCGACCTGCTTTTAAACAGTGAGTTGAGGAAGAGGGGAAGGGAGGAATATCTGTTTAACGTTTGCGTATTTGGGGTCCCTTGTAAGTTAGGGACCATAAAGTCCACAAGGAGGAAACCCAAAGTTTGGAGCTGACATCCTGTATGCCTTGAGCTGGGGTCTGATCTTGAACTTGGACCAAATAGGCTTTCTGCCGCCTGCACCAGGGCGGGGACAATAAGGGCTCCTTTTCCCCTTTAAAACGTGATTACTGAGAACTCTTGGAAGGATGTGTGTGTGTGTGTGTGTGTGTGTGTGTGTGTGTGTTGGGGGGAAGTAAATGCCCCCTCCTACTAACCCCCCCTCCAGCCCCCTCCCTTTTGTAATGTTTGTCCCTGCTTGCCCATCACCAGGGGGTTGAGAGGAGTATGACAGGTCTTTGTTGTCTGAATAAAAATCCGCGGCAGCTCCAGGGAGAGAACTCCTCCTACTAAATTATCAAAAATGGGCTGGCTTTAGTCTCTTAACAAATTGGACACAGCTACAGCAGGAGCAGTCCCCAACCCAACCTACAGGCACTGGGAACTTGCAAGCAGCCAGGGACCGCTGAAAATAGCACTTCTTTTTCTTTCTTTGTGTTCAAAACTATTTTCTTTCTTCACCAGATTTTGTTTTCCTCCCCCCGCTGCAGTTGTTTCCCATTAGTAACTCGATCTCTCGGAGCAGTAAGATTCGCCTTCTTCGTCTCCTTTCCCCTCCGCCCCTGTTTGTTTGTTTTCTGCACATCTCCTTCAGGGAGCCGCTGGGGTTTCCCCCTTCTTTTTCTTTTTTTGTTTTTTCTTTTCCAAGCAGACCAATTTCCACTCTGTCTGCCTCTTTCTTCTTCCCTCTTCCTCTTGCCTTCCGTCCCCGAGCGTCTCTGCGCTCCTCCAACACGCAGCTCTCTGCCGTCCCTTCTGCTCCTTCACTCGGATGAGCTGAGAGCCGCCGGCGTGTGTATATGGAAATAGTGGGGTGCCGAGCAGAAGACAATTCGTGTCCTTTCCGTTCCCCAGCCATGCTCTTCCACGGGATCTCCGGAGGCCACATCCAAGGCATCATGGAGGAGATGGAGCGCAGATCTAAGACCGAGGCCCGCCTGGCCAAAGGCGCTCAGCTCAACGGCCGCGACGCGGTAAGGACGGGCCCCTCGGCGGCAGTAGCCTGGCGCCCCAGCGCACTCCGCGAAGCCGAGCCTCCATTCCGTGGCCGGCCGAGCTGAGGATGGAGGGTCCTAGGGACGTCCGTTCCAGGCTGGCGGGTGGGTTTTCTCCGGTCTGACTGCCTGCCGGGCTAAGAAAACCCCTTTTCTGACTTGAAATGTCTCCGCAACCGAGACCCTGAGCTCGCTACTCTGTGCCGCAGCTGTTCCCGGCAGAGCAGGGCGGGCCGAGAGTGAGAGGATGGGGATGTCCCCTTCTGCAGACCTCAGACTCCGGTCTCCGGCCCCCCTTGACTCCGGGCGCCTCCCGGGCGAGGACAGCGGCAGGGAGGGCGAGCTGGGTGCGGGCAATGCGCGGACTGCGCGCGCGGCCGAGGCGTCGCGGCCAAGCAGGAGCCCAGGTGGTTCTAGTCTCTGGGTGTGATGACGGGATCTTTGGAGAGGACTCAGACTCCACTGGGCCACCTTCAGTTCTCAGGACGCTCGGCGCGCGGCACTGCCTAACCCAGCGATTTTCGGGGTCTCGGGCAGCCCGGCCCGGCCCCTCTAGCAAAACAAGACTGCGTTCAACTTCCGGGCCGGGCGGGTGTAACGTGTAGGGGGGAAATCTAATAAAAACCCGGAGGAGCACCTAGCCTACGCGCGAGAACTTTCTACCCTTAAACGATATAATCAACTACCACTCTTACTACTATTCATATTAATAAAAGTCACGTCCAATTAATAAAGCCAATTAATAATCTATGTGCTTCCCTTTCCCACTTACGAGCCGGAGGGGAAAAACTACAGAAGTCTCCGGAAATGATTTCAGCCAAACAGAGCTGTGTAGATCCTTCGACATCACACCCGGCATTGTAGCTCGAACCAACCCTTTAGATTGCTCCGGCGGGTCAGTGGTGTTTTGGGTTACACCAAGTAGCCGAGTTGGTGGATGTTTCCACATTTGCAAAGAACATAGTGTGGAGGGCCCCAGGTCTGAGTAAAAGGAAGAAACTTTACTTTTCCAGGCCCGCCAAAGTTTTGTGGGGAAGTCCAGCCCATTTCTGCTAGTCTTGAGGGAAATGACCAGTGGTTACTTTCTTCTTTTTCTTTTTCCTTGTTGTGGCTGTCCTGTTTAAAACCAAAAAGCAACCCAAACCCGAATCTCGTGGAGGGGCTGGGCTTGTCACGGTGAGGTTTCCTCATCTTCAGCCTGGTCGGTGGGTAAGCGGGGGTGGGGGGGGGGGGGGGGGGGAAGCTGAACTTGGGCACTAAACAGATTTTCAGGACACAGGTCTCCTGGGTAGGTTAATGCAGGGCGAAAGGAGGACTGTGCAGAGGGGACTAGACAACGGAGTCTTCCTGGGGACAGGCACTTTATACCCTTACTGGGGAGAGGACCAATATCCCTGGAAATGAGAGAACAGCCAAATACACCCTGGTCAAAACAATGTCGACCAAATTAGGAGCACAGGTATCATAATCTCTCCCTTCCTTTTAATATAACGCTGCCTATAAGAATTTAGGGAAATGGAATGGTTTCAAAACAATCTGTGTTCGTTCAAATTTCCTTTCCATTCCCCAGTAAAAATTTCCGTTGTTTTTATTTTGTGTGCGTTGAAAGCCACAATTTTTAGCATGTATATTCGAGTTTGGGAGCATCCGCCAAACTATACTCAATGCGCTCCTAGCATTTTTAAAAGAGTTTCGAGGTGGACGGCATGTCTTTAAGGTTTTAGAAGAGGGTGGAGATGGCCAGCCTGTGTTTAGGTTAATAGTCCCGGGAGAATGCGAACGCCGGGTTCAGGCAGACACCGCAGAAAGGGAGTGAGTCGCAAAAGGAAAAATCGCTAACTTTCCCCCGACGTTTGCCTTTGCGCTGTGGCCCCTGACCCTTGCCATGCTCCCGGAACGACTGAAACTCGTGCTGCGGGGAGGGAACTCCGCGTTGTGTGTCCCCGCCGCGCTCCGTCCTCAGCGGTGCGCTGTGCTTGCCTTGCAGGGCATGCCCCCGCTAAGCCCCGAGAAGCCTGCTCTGTGCGCCGGCTGCGGGGGCAAGATCTCGGACAGGTACTACCTGCTGGCTGTGGACAAACAGTGGCACCTGAGGTGCCTGAAGTGCTGTGAATGTAAGCTGGCCCTCGAATCCGAGCTCACCTGCTTCGCCAAGGACGGTAGCATTTACTGCAAGGAGGATTACTACAGGTATTCCCGCCCCTATCCCTTACGCCCCGGTACACCTGGCGGGGCCACCTGCCCGAGCCCGGGAGCCTCTTCTCTGTCCCCCACCTTTCGCCCCTTCGGGGTCCGGTTATCAATCCCGAGACAGGGGAAGTCCACTGCATACGCCTTCCAGCTGCGCCACCCCCACTAAGGGCGGTGAGGATGGGTGGGAGGAACACCCGAGGTCAAGAGCTACCAGTGACTATCCCCCACTCCCGACACTTCACAGTTCAGTAGAGGGAATCTGGAGAAATCTTGAAATAGTGAATGAGTATGTGTCTGTCTACCGAGACTAAAGCGGGTATTTTTTTTTTTTTCTTTTTTTCCGTTTACTACGAACTGGGCGAGACCCGCACCTTGGAATTGAACTGGTGGCCGGCGCAGCCGGAACCCGGTGTTAGGTTTTTGCGAGGGTGCGGGAGACCACGTAAATGACCATGAAAAGGAATAATCGCCGTTGGTGAAACCCAAGCCACTCAGTTCTGAGTTCCATTTACTGCTAGTTAGAACCTTGCCGGCTAGCCTGGCGAGCAAACTCCAGGGATGTTTTTTGATGCTTCCCAGTTATTTTTTCTGGAGTGGGAAAGAGAACTATGTGCAAGTGACCTAGCTCTGCTCTCAACCAAAGGGAGAGAGGTGATTTAAAAAGAATTAGATTTCTTCTGCAAAAGCGTCTGTCTGAATGCTTTCAGGCACACGCACACATCCATAAATAATAATAATACCACCCTTCATAGAGTGTTTTGTAACGGATGAAACCCTTTCCCTTGGCATCACAATTTAATATTCTTTACATAGCGTTTGAGTTAGCTAGTGCGGGTTTGTTTGGTTGTTGGGCTTTTTCTTTTTCTTTCTTTCTCTCTCTCTCTTTTTTTTTTTTTTGGCTTTTTGTTTTTTTGGTTTTTTTTGTTTTTTTAAATCTTAACTTTCCAGAGAAGGAAACTAAGGATGTTACCCGATTCTTCTCATTTTAATGTAAGGGTTCTTTGTCCTGCTTCACCCACCAGAACAGGTCATAAGCAAGTAAAATTAATGACCAAATGGACCGGTGTCCTCTTCTGTCAGAGCCCTCCTAGGTGTCAGTCTAGGACCACTGCTGACCAAACTCCAGGTGTCACGGGTGGGAGATGGCCCTGCCTTTGCCTCACCCAGCGCCCTGACTTGACGTTTTTGTTTTTGTTTTTTTTTCCAGAAGGTTCTCTGTGCAGAGATGTGCCCGCTGCCACCTTGGCATCTCCGCCTCCGAGATGGTCATGCGTGCCCGAGACTCTGTCTACCACCTGAGCTGTTTCACCTGCTCCACTTGCAACAAGACCCTGACCACGGGCGACCATTTTGGCATGAAGGACAGCCTGGTGTACTGCCGCGCCCATTTCGAGACCCTCTTGCAAGGGGAGTATCCACCGCAGTTGAGCTACACTGAGCTGGCAGCCAAGAGCGGTGGCTTGGCCCTGCCTTACTTCAATGGCACTGGCACGGTGCAGAAAGGGCGGCCCCGGAAGCGGAAGAGCCCAGCGCTGGGAGTGGACATCGTCAATTACAACTCAGGTGGGCCCTTACTACTCCCCCCCACCCCCGCGCCCCTCCAGCCCTGGCCTCCGGCTGTCCTGAGGAGGATTCCATAGAATTCCTTTCCCATTCAAGATCTGGTGGCAAGAGGGGGTTTTGCTTAACATGCCTCTTTCCTCAGTACAACTCCCTTTCACTCAGAAGGGGAAAGAGGGAGAGAAGGAGAGGGGGAAAGAAGGAGAAAGGGAGAGGGGAGAGAAAGACCTTTATTTAGGTTGTGGCAAAAAACACATTCATGACCCTGGGGCCGCAGTGACTTCCCCCAAACAGGCAGAGCCAAATCCTTGTTGCCCATTAGTTAATGAGCCCATTAGTTTCTGGCTCCCAGTTGGAGCAAAACAGCCCCAGGGCAATTCCTGTGTGGAAGCCAAATTATAGATCCTGGAGGAGGTTTTCCTATATACTGAAAAAAAAAAAACAAAACTTCAGAGCCCAACTTCAGTCTGTCTAGAGGGGGCAGAGGCTGTGGTCACCAGCCCAGAGTTAATCAGGAACACAGTTGGCAAGAGTGTTGAAAACCGAATCCCTGATCTTGGTGAAAAGCAGCTGTAGGGGTAGGAATCACTCTCCACAGTTGAACTGGCCTGTCCCTTCTGTAGGTCAGGGTACTCATCCGACCAGCTCATTCCCTGTATGGTCAACCATCCGGACATCCAGACCCCTTGGGAAAATGAAAGAAGCTCCAGGTCAAGCCCACTGAGGAGGCTTAGTGGTGTGACAGGCTGCTCTTCTGTCCTCCACCGGCCTCCTCTCTTAATTAAAAACAAAATGCAGGCAACAGGCCTGAGAGCACACTTTCTTCCTTGCTTTGGGGGACACCTATCATTTATCAATCTCTCTCATTCACTACTTTCCCATGGTTGGTAGTCTGCCCAGCTCTCCATCCCCCAGGTGAGGATGGAGATGGACATTGCAGATCATAGCTTCCTCCAAGCAGGAAGGAAGCTCTTTCTTTGAGTTCCAGACACTGGGAAAAGGGGCCTGGAAAGCCCAGGCTAACTTTTGGGAAACTAAGGCTTGGTTTCCCATGCTGGGCCCAGCCCTGGATGGGAATCTCAGAGGCAGGCGACTCAGGCTAGGGAGTCCATTCTATTGGAAGGGAACTTGGGGACCTCTCTGTGGCAACCCCACTCTGATACCATGAGTACCCAGATACCAGCCCAAGCATGGACATCCCAGAACACAGATCTTGCTGGTTTTCGTCTTCCAGTCCCCAGTGCTGGGTAGGGTGCCTGACCCCATTGTTGCTCAATGGTAAAGGAACGTTATCCATTCGGATAAGTGATTTATCCACGGTCACACAGCCAGTGTGAACCATTTGGAACTAAAAGTCCTGCTCTGAGCCCGGAGTTTTTAGGGGAAGGCTCTCTGGACGAGCGGGCTCTCCCCAGCCTTGTGCTCGGCTTCCTCCTGGGGTTCTCGGCTGATTTAACTGAGAAGAAGGAATCCCAACCCGGTCAGCGCGGCGGGCGGCGTCCCACGGAGATTAGGGACCAGGGAGCTCAGCGCCGCTACACTTGTCCCTAGAGGGTTCATGCCAGGGTCGCTAGACCAAAGGAAAAGAGCGGCTGGCTCGCAACAGACCCCACCCGGACTGGTTTGTGTTAGGGCCGCGGGCGCAGCCCCGGGTTTTGCCAACCCCCGGCTGCGGGTCGCGGCCTCGCGCTCGCCCCTGCTGCGCTTCCGCAAGGGCTTTTGGTTCGGGGCCACTTTGCCCAGCGCGCTCATTTCATCTCCTTTGATGCGAGGTCCCCGGAGCAGGACAGGCAGGGCACTAATTGTTCTTTATTAATAGAAGATGACATCGGAATCTCGAGCCACTCACCAAGGCCCTAATGCCCCAATTAGAGAGAGACAGGGACAGAGACCAAGAGGCCGAGACCCACATAACGAGCGAGTCCTTTGGAGAGAGGGAATCCCTCAGCCTCGAGAAAATGTGCGGAAGGGTGGCGATTTCTAGCCACGCGGCAGGAATCCTAGTTTTTGCGCTTGTTTATTTAATCTAACTAGCTAAAATTGATTTTGTCTTGGATCTTACTTTATGTTAGAAAGATCCGGGGAGCTTTAAGAACAGTAGAATTTAGTATCCCCTACTTCTAGAGCTTGCACATTTATTTCTTAAGAAAAAAAAAAAAGAATGAAAATCTCCCTCCACTTCGGTCTTTAGTTTGCAAATTAGTGCTGCTGCAAGGTTTATTGAGAAAGGTGATGCTGTTTTGGTCATGCGGGAGGAAAGGGTTGCTGAGGCCTCCCTATCCTGTGTTTGTACATCACACCACCTCAGACTGGATGCTTATTAATTAGCATCCACCCCATCCTTTCCGGACTTTCCCTAGAGATACAAATGAATAGTATATGCTTCTTTAAAATCAGATGAAAATAACCTAGAGAAATTGGGTTAAGGATACATGACCAGAAATCAACCCCAGTATTAAAAAAATGTTTATGAATCTACTGCAAGTTTGTTACAAAACTAGCAAAAGAAAAGCTTCAGCAAATTTAAAACATGTTAACTCATTATTTTAGCTTTCTCTGGATCTTACATTGTCATCTCTGCTTAAATGTAACCTAGTCTCAGAAAGAGTAAAATTGACACTAGACAAATATAATTTATACATCAATATATTTTAAAAAAACATATACAAAAAATGTGTTTAGGATTCAAAGACATCGAGAGAAGATGTGAAACTTGGTAAAGATCACTTAGTGCTTGACATCTGGCAAATACCTTTTAATGAGAATATTCCTAATTTAGTTTATACCTCCTTGTGCAGATAGCAGGCAGATATTTTAGAAAGAGACATAGTTTATTTGGAATGCTGGATTGGAAAGCAGCCCTCCAGGGGTGAGAAGAAGATTTAGTCTAGGATAGGCAACTCTTATTTGGGTAATTTAGCATTAATGGGGAGACTACATTTTTTCTAGTTTTAAAAATCTCCCTTCCCAAGTGTAGGTTTTCTTCGATTCCAAACTTCAAAAGCTCCTGATGGTTGTTAAATTAGCCTGGCACTGACCCCTAGTGGTCTCCCAGGGATCAGTTAGTTCTCAGAAGGTTATATACCTTCAGAACAGAAACTCACTTTGGTATAGGTGACCACTTCGTAAGTGACTGGAAAATAAAATATTTAGATCTTCTCACTGACTTTATAATGCCAGATGTGTACTTAGAGGTGGATGGTTAAAGCAGTTTTAAGAGAGTTACCATTTCATCTCATAATTCAAGGGGAACACATATAGCTTGAGAAGTAGACCCTGGGGAAACACAATCACTTGCAAGTTTATATTTGTAGTTAAACACAAGCAATTTAGGATAAGACACTGAGTTACTCTGTGGAAGAAACAGATTGGTCTTTTAAGTTGAATAATATGATGACACTGTCACAGGAAAACCATACAGTAATATCTGTTTAATAAAGAGTTAGTCTGGGTGCCTGGGTGGCGCAGTTGGTTGAGCGACTGCCTTCGGCTCAGGTCACGATCCTGGGGTGCCTGGATCGAGTCCCACATCAGGCTCCCTGCTCGGCAGGGAGTCTGCTTCTCCCTCTGACCCTCCCCCCTCTCATGTGCTCTCTCTCTCATTCTCTCTCTCTCAAATAAATAAATAAAATCTTAAAAAAAAAAAAAAGAGTTAGTCTATGTGGAAACAAGTCCCATTATTGTGTTTAATGAACTAAAGTTATCTGCTGAGTTTTTAATCAGCAATAATGAATATAGAATACATATTCAGAAAAGCAATTTAATCAGACTATGCTATAATTATTTTTCATAAACTTCATTTTAAAGACTAATGAAGTACATAGTGAGGTTAGGAATCATACTCATCTCTAAGAAATATTATCTTGGGGTGGGGGAATGGCTAAGGGCATTATTTAAACACTAACTTAAATCTTCTATCCCAAGTGTAACATTCAATCTGATGTGCTGTTCAGGAAAAGTTACATGTTACTCACATATGATAGGAATGAAATTGTATTTGAAGAAGCCTCCAATGACTGAGGTATGCCTCTTTGACCATTTTGTTATGGGCACATTTATAATCTGGTTGTGAAATATAGCTCAGTTTACTGGAGATAAGTATAGTTTTATAGTAGGTCATAAGATGCTGTTTCATCCATTTGAGGATATGAAAGTACGATTCTGTAGCATATTTGAACCCAATATATCCCCACTGGGCTAAAATAGGGTAAAATGTAAAGTACATTCTTTCTCTTGTCTCTGAGTACATGTTACTCTTCTGATGCAGTTTAAGAAGTCTATGTTCAACATTTGTATGTATATATCTAGCTTGGATTCCCTTTGAGTTTACTTGATTTTTCATTAATAGTCACTCGATTTTATTGATGAACAAAGATTCAAAATCTTGGTGAAATGCTTTTGAGTCCTGGCCCTGTACTTGACTTAGGGGACACAAAGGTGAAAGTTATATAATCTTTCCCTCAATGAACTCATCTGCTCTTTTGGCAAATATGCTCTCTACTTAAGTGTTTTATGGAAATATAAACAAAGGAGACATTAATTCATGCTTAATATAATGTCTTCTTACATTAGAGATAATTTCTTGTTATGTGGATTTTGTAATGAAATGTGATGACCTCTTCGTTGATGACCAAAACTACTGTTTCTGTATATATGCTGACTTAACCAAAAATAAGTTTTAGAACATGATTCTAACCAGAGCATAGCAGACAAATAATCTTTTATCAAGCAGAAGAGCTAATATTAAGAAATGCCTTACTTTCTTCAGATTCAGGTTTTGTCTGCCTCCCACCATGTGACATGATCAGGTTGATTTTAGATATTCTATTATAGTGTACTAAAATGTAGGATGATCAGATCTGAAAATGCATCATATAAGTAACTGAAGTAAGGGTTTAAAGGAAAAAAATGCCATGCCCTTTAAGTTGAGATGAAATCAGTCAATATTTAGCAAAATATTTTCATTTTGTAATCCTATTTTCTTTGCAGAGCCAGTAGGTTATTGGAAATGGCCTTTTAAATGTACAACTTTACATCCTGGGATGATGACTTTCAGGCTGGTTTCAAAGGCTGGGTTGTTTTGCCCTCAATGCTGAGCAGGGCTATGCAAGGAGAGAGATGTCACCCTCTTTCTGCCAGGCCAGCCATCCCACTCACACACGTCCACAGCAAAAAGGGCCAAGATCTGAGCGGAGAAATAAACGCCATAAGTGTCTCTGAACTGTGAGCTGTGGGGAGCGCTTCAGGCATGAACTGAGTGAATAGAAGTCTGGACTCATTCTCTTTCAGAAATATTTATTAAAATATCTCCAAGGGAAAACTCTTTCCTTCCTGGGATTACCCAATGTTAACCAGTTATAGCTAAAAACCCTCAAAAATAATATTCTTAGGATTACATAAGAAATCTCCAAATTCTTATTTTGTAACTTCTCCCTTTTTTCCAGCCACTTTCTACCTTTTTCCTGATTGTGAAGACTCTAGGAACATCAGGAAAAGCTAAAAATTGGAACTGACTTAGATTCTTCCTTACTTGATGGACTCTCAAAAACTCTCAGATTTGAGAGAGCTGAAATTACTTGTTTGCATATCCCTCATGGTAAAGAACAGTGCCTTCAGACAGTATGTTTCATTTCACAAACAGACAAAATATGGAGTCTTTAAAAACTGTGTGTGTGTAGAAGGGCAGGTGCCAATATGTATAAATACATTAGAGCTTTTCCTTTTCACTCTCGGATGTTTCTTTCACACTTAGGACTTGTCTTCCCAAGCTTTCTAGCAACTGTTATGCAAAAGAGAGAATTTATCTAATATTTTTCTATTACATAAACTTTGGTTGTGTCCATATTAAGAGGCTGGTTTGGCGGACTTCGGCAATTAACCTCTTTGGTCTAGATACTGCTATACGTGGGTTGACAGGCTTTCCCACTGTTGCTTTATTATCAAAGCATCAAACAGCCTGCCACCCCTGCAGCTAATGGCTGACTTACCACTGAGCCCTTGCTTGTTCGCTGTTACCACAACAGGTTGTAATGAGAATGAGGCAGACCACTTGGACCGGGATCAGCAGCCTTACCCACCCTCGCAGAAGACCAAGCGCATGCGAACCTCCTTCAAGCATCACCAGCTACGGACCATGAAATCCTACTTTGCCATCAACCACAATCCGGATGCCAAGGATCTCAAGCAGCTTGCTCAGAAAACAGGCCTCACCAAAAGAGTTTTGCAGGTAAGAAACCTCCATCATTGGCTGTGTATACTCTCCCTTACCCTTGCCAGTAAAAACTAGAGCAATACAGATATTTCCTGTACTGCTTTTCATTAGTTTATCTTAGTTATCTCCCAAGAGGGTAGGCTGAAATTTTGCAGGGGCTTCCTGGAGGGTGCCCAAAGACACTCCCAGGATCTTCTAAAATGCAGCCACTTTCTCCCTGTAGGTGGAGAGATGGGGCCACCAAAGCCAGCACAGCTTGCCTCACCGCTTTGCTAATGTGGCTGATGTTATTCGTACAAGTTGTGGCTTTAGAGAGTTCCATTCACACTAGGCTCAGTGCAGAGTTGAAGGGGGACCTGCTGGTGCTTTTGTATTTCAGCAAACTCTTGGCAGCCTCACTCACAGGCCATGACCTTCCAAATGCAGATTGTCCCTTTTTTTTTTTTTTCAACTCCTGAATAGCCACAACTATGGTGTCTCAGCAACCAACTATAGCAAGTATTTTCCCACTTTAGTAAACCATATTTCAAAACTAAACATTGGGAGTTAGATGTGCTGTCCAATTGTTTTCCTAAACTCATAATGGTAAGAATATACAACTAGTGAAATTATAGTGGGTTGCTGTGGGTCACCGGTGATCCTCTTCTACTTCTCAGTGACAAACTGCAGATACTTAAATTTCCACCAGTCAGTTTCTGGTTGCTTGGGGTCTGTGGTCCTGGGTTTTTCCTATGCACAGACTACTTACCATGTGTCAGACTCAAGGATAGCCTGAAATCTGTTTCAATGATGTTCATTTCATACGAGTCATTCTTACTTTGCAAAACTTTCAGTGATCCTGCCTCTCCCCATTCTCAAAAGATAATAATCAGTTAAGGAATCAGGATATATTTTTCCCCTTTATCTCTGTGCCTTCATTTCTATGGTATTTCCACTTAAGCATCAGTTGTCCTAAGTGGCACTTGTTAATGCTGGGGGGCATATATGCAGCTGAGAGAATATCTGTAGCATTACTTGAATTAATCTGTTCTAAAAGAAAGCCAAAAAAAAAAAAAAAAAAAGCCCTTCTCTCCCAAGAAAAATAAACAATTATATTTAAAAAGAAAATATACATTCAAAAAAAAGAAAGAAAAGCAAGCAAGGAAAAAAAGATAAGGAAAAAAGGAAAGAGAGAGAAAAAAACAAAAGAAGTCTAAAATAAACATCGGTAAAGAAATCAATTGGGATTGGTTTGCAGGTTTGGTTCCAAAACGCACGAGCCAAATTCAGAAGGAACCTTTTGCGGCAGGAGAATGGGGGTGTTGATAAAGCTGATGGCACGTCGCTTCCGGCCCCGCCCTCAGCAGACAGCGGCGCTCTCACTCCACCCGGCACTGCGACCACTTTAACAGACCTGACCAATCCCACTATCACTGTAGTGACATCCGTGACCTCTAACATGGACAGCCACGAATCCGGAAGCCCCTCACAAACTACCTTAACGAACCTTTTCTAACATTGGTTTTTTTTTTTAATTCTTCCTCTTCTTTTATTATTCTTATTATTCTTATTTTATTATTTACAAGATTTTTTTTTTCCTGACCCACAAGATATTTGGGAAATAAAAACAACAGCTTGGTGTGTAGCATCTGCAGCCACTTGGCAAATGAGTTTACAGTATTGTCTCCTTTACAAAGTGGTTTTTTTTTTTTTTTTTTTTTTTTTTTGTCTACAAAGTGTATTTGGGTTTTTTTTTTTTTTTTAATTAGATCTTTCAGTTGGCAAGGGGAGTTTTTGAATTATTCTAATAAGTGCCTCTTAAAATTGTATGTTACTTATTTCCAGAATCTCAAAGAAAAAAAAAGTGGTATCATGATGGGCAAATAATCATATTCCCAATTAAATGATTAGGTTAATAAAGAATCAGATAATTAATTAAAGTTATTTTTTAAATCTTGCGATTGTATGTGTACTTATGGAATTTTGAAAACTTCACATTGATGTTTTAATTTTAAAACTGAAAATAATGTTTTGATCATTCTTTTTTCTTACAAATGAGGAATATGATTAAACAAAAGCATTATCTATAGCAGCTCCAAATATTAAAGATTAATTAGGTGGGAAATCTGTTCCAAGGACGTGACTTTTCCTTCTTTTTGGGATGTACATCCCAGCAAAACTTGTTACTTAGTTACTTGTTTTTCAACATTTGAAAAATATTTAAACTCCCTGTGTATCTATGAACATTCCATATAGAGTTTGAAATTCTATACTTTTAACCTAAAGCTAAAAATGATAGTTGTAAAACCATTCTTTCTAAATTAATTTTTTTCCTAGGGAAAATGGAAATAAGCAAAATATAATTTTTTAAGAAGTTAAAAAATCAGTATAATTTAATTAATAGATCTATTAATTGGCTTCAGCTGTACCATGATATTGTATCTGGCATTCTATATGAATAATGTTTAAAAAAAAAAAAACCTTAGTAGACTAATATTCACAACAAGAAATCTTTGGTTTGTTTTGCTTTATTTTACTTTGGCATAGGTTGATATATTTGTCAGAAAAAAACCCTTTTCTGACATTACAGATTGAAAGTTATTAGTCTTAAAGTAGATAAACTCAGAAGCCTTGTGGATGCTGATCTGAATATATTTCCTAGTTTACAGTAGCATTTTTTTTCTTTTAATTTAAGCTAAAATCTTAATGGTCTGGGCAGTGGTGAATGTTCATCTATATGCTTCTGTTGTAGTTAAATACCAATTAGATTGTGGATTTCCTAAAAAAAAATAAATAAATAAATAAAAAAGAAGTCAAGATCTATGTCTTGCTTTAGTGGATTGTTAAGAATAACTTTGCACATATTCCCCACTTTTTGGACCCCTTAAATCTTCGGTGGTCAAAGTGGCTATTTAATAGATTTTAAAGGTGTCCTTCTGGCTGTATAAATGTGTGGTTACATATTGACAGTTCACTGCCCACATTAAAGTGCATTATTGTAACTTTTGCTCAGGGTCTTTAGAAAATTAGCACAGAAAGTAGCTTATTTTTTAAAAAAAAAAAAGATGGTGGAAGATAAGTTAACACTGTAACAGAAGAAAGGTGTGATTGCCATTATATATTTAGCAAGTGTGGTTATCATCTTATATGGAGCTTAAATCTTGACTTTTCATATTTCTATTACATTTTGGGCATTTACCACTAACCAGACCAAACAACCTTGGTAAGGCTGAGATCTTATTAATACACTTTTACAGGTAAAATATTGATACTTATAAATTTTGTTCTTTGACAGAACAATGTATGGTACTATAGATCTACTTTATTAAGTAGACTAATTATAACTCAGTTCTCCTATGTGCCTTATGATATAACTTGGAAGTAAGTTTGTGAAAAATCAGGATATATGTGTTGTTTGTTAAATTAACTGTTTTAAGCCCTTTTGACACCTCACTAGTTTTGTACTGTTTTACCTCTTATTTCCGAAACTCTTTTTATGGTGTATCCTGTTAGAGGGGACAAACATGTCATAGAAAGCAGTTGTGCACTCTTTCAAATATAGTTGATAAATTCAATAATCTTATATATTGAGCTTCGTGTTTATAGTACAGTAAGTGGTCTAGCAAAATTGTCCATGTTTCTTTGTTTATTGATAAATGCATTGTATAGAAACTATTTCCCCTAAATATTTATGGACCAAACAATTGTGATATATCCTATTAAATTTGTGTGAATAAACCATTTTGAATCTAAGGAGTTTTATTTCCCATCAGTTTAATTTAAGGTTTAACTGTATTAGTGTGTTTCCAATATCTGTATGTAAAAGCTATTAAAGTGGTAATACAAAAAATTTTTAAATATTCAAACATACATATAGTTTTCAGATTTCCAAACTTCTGATTCATTTTAAATGTACACACCATTGCATATGCAATGTAATTCAACTTAGAATTACCTTTAAATATATTTTCTTATAATAAAAGTAATGCCCCACCGATTTGACTCTGCCCAATTTTTAGAATTAAAAACAAGATAATAAGCAGATAAAGTAATTGCATGAAAAGAAACTTAATTATGATTAAGATTTAATATTAGGTCTATTGAGCACAAATGGATATTTGTAAATCAAAATAGAAATTGCAGACCCCTAAAAGCCAAGTTGCTCTGTAGTTAATAAATTGTCACTATGATTTTTTTCAGGGAGAACAAATCTTGGGGCATTACAGCCAAACATCCCGACGTTTGAAAATTCCCTAAAGTATTAAAAGAAGGGGAAAAGTTTGATCGGAAATCCACTGCAGTGAAGACAAAGACAATATTAGGTTATGATAATCATACATTTTAAAATCTATTGAGCCAAAAAAAAAAAAAAGAGAGAGAGAGAGAGAGAGACTTAAATGTCATTTACTGAATGTTAACAAAAACTCTGTTCTTTATGGTGTCTAACACAAATGGAGGCTTAAAGTTATGTGGTTTAAAACAAAATTAGATAAGCCGTGTATAAACCAGAGCAGCCTGGCAGTAATATGCCCACCCCATATTTGAAGAAAATTATTATTGCTAAAAAAGAAAAAAAATCCCACACATTTGTCAAGCACAGTAATTGTAAAATAAAGCCCAAAAACATCCATTTCACTTGCTTGCTAATGTGTACTAGTCCTATCTGTTCATGGAATTTTCCAATTGTAAATTCAAAGAAAAGCTATCACTCCTTTGAGAGTATAGGATCAAAACCCAGTAATTTTAGTATCATTGTTTATTTCTTCCTTTTTAAACAGAAATCTCTGCATGCACTTTTACATCTGTCACTTCTAGTGTACATCTCTGTATGATGACTTATCTTTGCTGTTTCTTGTATGATAAATAGCTTTCATGAATAAACATTTTATTTGATGCAAACATAGTTAACTTTATGTTAAATACACACTGTTGAAATTACTTTTGAACACTGTCTTAAGAGGCAGCACGATACATTTCCAACTTGTGATACTTAGGAAAAAAAAAAATCCAAACAATCTAATGAGGTAAAATTCTGGTAGTCTAGGATAAAAGGACTTACTTGGTTTTTAATTTTTCATGACTTTTTATTTGTTGTATTCAATCAACCCATGTATTAAAAATTAAAAAAAAAAAAGAAAACACTAGTTACAACAAAAAAATAAACCTTAGAATAAACTATCATGTAAAATTTCAGCAACTTTTTAGGTTATTAGGGTAAAATTTATAGATCCTCTGTAAGTTTACATGTTTGCTATGCAATGAGCAAATTTACTGAAGTATACAAATATATCCTGAACTATAAAAAGATCCAATCTTTGCATAGTTCAAATTACATATGATATTACAAACAAAGGAGCAAGTGGAAAGAAAAACAAATATTTAGGAATGAGGTTTTTTTAATTGTTAAAGGGACTATTTGAAGAAAGAATTTTTTAACGATTCCTATTTAGCTGTATATCCAAAGCATATGCTAAACAAATTAACATATAACTTTCCAGAAAACTTTTCATTATGATGAAATTTTTATTATATACGAATGAACCCTATGTAAATGATGTAACTTTTATGAATGACAGACATTAAATATTTCACTTACATGTATTCTCAGAACTTTGAATGTTTTCTTAAATGCTTTCACTTCCTGAATACTAAAAAGGGGAAAGAAAATTTAAAAAGAGAGAGCAATTTACTAATAATAAAAAAAGAAAAAAAGCAATGCACCACGACAAGTAGACTATTTTGAGTGATCATGAAACATGTTGGTTTTGTCAGTAACTTGAATGTTTATGCCTCATTGAAACTTCATCCATGGCTATAGCAACTTAACAGATTTTCCAATACATTTCCACCCAGTTTATTCAAATCCTTGTCCTACAGCTTTGCCTTCTTTCCCTGTGCTGTCACCTATGGCAGTTTCGGTTAGAAATATTTTGGAGCCTCGCCTGGTTTTACAGACCTTTAAATATTTGTCTGGTATGTGAAATGCGGGAGGAGACCAAAGAGGGAAAGAACATAACTGCAATTAGACATCTGAAAAAAATAATACAAATTTGAAACAGGCACATTTTTAAAAAGTAAAAGAAAGGAACCCTCATTATGTGAGTGGGAAGAGAAGAAAAGCATGCGATGTAGAGTTGGAAGGTCTGTCTTGCTTTCCCGTGATGTACCGTGGTTTTTCAGTCTGGGCAACCGCACACTTATTTTGGGGCATGGAAGAGAAGGATGTGGACTTCTTAGAAGGGAGCAAGGTACTAAATTTTCATAGTTTCTACCTCCCAGATGTCTGGGTTAGTCTAATTTCTGGCAAATTGATCTCGGGCAAAAAAAAGCTTTACGGAGAGTTAGCATCTGTCAGCTTTGGTTGAGTGGCCCCCTTAATGCTGGCTTACAGGATAGGTAGGCTTTTCATACCTCAAATAAGGAAAAAATTCCATAATAAAGGACCCAAAGCAAACACTTTTAAGACCTGGGTGATTTTTCATCACCTAAAAAATAGATAGCTTTATTTAACAAAACCCCTGTAGAATCCACAGCACATTCTTTTACAGTAACCTTTCTTTGAAGTCAAAGTATTTTATAAACCACATATACCTATCATCTCATTTTCTGTTGCAGCGTGCTTGCAAAGGGCATCATGGAGAAAAGTGTTAGAAGTGGGAAGTTGTGGAATAGAATCGTGGAATCATGTCATTCTAGGCTCTTAAGGAGAATACTAGGGAGAATACCGTTGTCATAAAAGATAAATATAAACACCTAATTTGGTATGGAGTTTTGCTATTTAATTTTCAACTATGCTTTAAACAAAGCTAGCTTTACTGGTAGAGAGTTTGTGTACTCTCAAGATGATTCAATGATTTTTACATGTTATTGTCTCTAGACACAAGGATTAAATAAGGACACTGGGACTTAGTCCAAATTAGAGAAATGGCATTGTATGGTCTTTGAAACCATACATAGATAAACTCTGGATTGGCCTTTTGGATTTTATATTTTTAGCAACCGGGAACCAACTCCGAATATTCAAATAAATAAAAGCCCTCTGATGTAAAGCCACAGTCCTTTCCTTTACAGCCAATGTGAAAACAGAAGTTATTTTCTTTATGGTGTGCCACTGATTCTGAAACACTTTTATAATACCTATTCTGCCTTCCCAATATTTTTTTCAGAATAATATTACCATTTACCTTATTTTTGAAATATTATAATTCTAAGCTAATATATTATTTTGAATGCCCTCTGGGAAGGTTTCCATTTTATTTTACCTGTTTTCAAAGAAAAAAAAAAAAAAAAAGCTCAGAACTGTGCATGGTACTCAAGGAAAAATCTATGAATATGATGCAAGTAGCAATATAATCACCACAATGAAATTTCTTTTTATCTGTGCTGCAAAATAGATATTTTTATCCAACATCACTTCCCACTTCCAACATTTCTTTGTGAATATTAATATAGTAAACCTCCTTTATCATGCACCACATTAACAAGTTTTTTACCCTTGGATTATTAATTTTTGCTTCTTTGCACTACATTTATCTTGTGCTGAAATGACAAAAAGCAGGC
Source organism: Neomonachus schauinslandi (assembly GCF_002201575.2). Taxonomy (NCBI): domain Eukaryota; kingdom Metazoa; phylum Chordata; class Mammalia; order Carnivora; family Phocidae; genus Neomonachus; species Neomonachus schauinslandi. The sequence continues at coordinate 31,568,139 of NC_058408.1, read as the reverse complement.
AAGAATAAAGATCCAGGTATTAGCCATATGTAGAAAGTTCCTGGTGTGCATTTCTGTGTACTTTTTCTTCACATATTAGAATTGTCAGGAACAATTTTTTTTTTCCTTTGGAACTTCTTGTTTATATCTTGCATGATCTTATAAATTAATCTGAAGAGTAACTGGATACCTTTTATGGTTATTTGAAAATAAAATTTGCTACAAATAAGATGCTCCAGTCTCTGTTGCCTCATATTATGCATGAATATATTAATTTTTTTCCGGTACTTTCCCACTGAATCAGAAAATATTAACCTCAAAGGATATTTAAGTTGTTATTTATGACAAATATACAAAGATGAAGAAATTCAAAGGTGAAGTTGCCTTTACTTATTCTCATTCTGCTTCTTTTCCTTCTCCGAAGTAGCAAAAATCATGCAGGGCTATCTGCTTTAACTTTGACATTTAAGGGTTTTGACAGCTTGCATCATTTAAAGTTATATTTATTATTCAATAAACTTTAATTCTATAGAATAAATGCCCTTTATGAAATGTGATTTTTGAAAAGCACAACGGTATTTCACCATTTCAACCAGCTGAAGCTGTTTGAATTCAAGAGTGGTTTTTCAGAAGGAAAATATAGTGGGAAATTATTTTAAATATATTTGTAGCGTCTTTTTAGATTGACCTAGATGCTCTGTAGGAATTTTAAAGAGCAAACTTCCAAAATGTTATGATGTAAATAATTAAATGATGGTATTTTTCTATGATATAAATTGAGACAACTTATTTTATAAATACAATTATGTAGTTACTTTATTATTTCAGTGCAGATATGAAGTCTCCTTCTGGATATTTTAATGAGATCTTTGTATTTCCAAGGGTTCTAGTATAGCTTTTTATTCAGTTTTCTTCTTAAGTATCACCAGGCAGTGTGTGTGTGTATGTATGTGTGTGTGTGTGTGTTGTATATTTTCTAACACTCAAGAAAAGATATATATTTTTAAGAAAGAAGGCTCATTTCTTGTAAACCAATTTTTAATTAAAAGCAAAACAAAAGGGCAAAATAATGGCAATTTTCCTTCAGTTGGAGATATTGTAATAGGCCTTCTTTTTAACTGAATGTGGAGCTATGCTCCTGGAAGTATCCCTGCTAATACTAGTAATCTTTCTAGGTTCTGTGTAGGTTACTGTCTTCACAGAGCTTGGCCATACCTTTGCTTTTTACTAGAATTATGTTGCTGTTTTAAACTTTTCTGTTCAACAAAGTTTGATGAATGCTAGCATATCAATATAAATAACCATAACAACAGCAAAAGGCAAATTTTGTTGGAATGAATGTTTAATTTACTTCATCTATTAAAAGAGGCACATTAGAAACAAACATTTGTTTTACAATTCGAAGAAGATATTTTGGTTTAAATTGAGCATTACTAGTGTGGTAAGGTGACTGGACCTCCATGAGTTCATTAGTGAACAAGAAGTATAAATCGGTCCATCTACCATATATATTTACATGAAAGTATACACTGTGATAGGCTAAATAAGCATGTTATATCATAGACTGAGCTGGATTCTGAGTCTTCCCAAGAGACCTTTCACCATGTATGCACCTTCAATAGCCTGAAACCCTGACTATTAAGTGTTGCACTATGAAGCATGCGGTTTCAACTCTGGTATTCTCTCTTTTTCTGGAGTACCTTGCACTTGAATGTATTACCAATAAAGATGATCGCCATGGGCTTTGTTTCTGAGTTTTGACTCAGATATGGATAAACTCATGGAATCATTCTCTGTCCTGGAAAGAGCCTTACTAGGTTGTCTGGTTCAGATTCCCATTTATTACTATCATTTTTAGTTGAAACAGAAAGCACTCAGACAGATGTGTATTGTTTTTTAGTTCAGACAATTGTGGGCCTTCCTCAGAAAAGTGTGGACATCAAGAATTTAAAGTTCTGCAGATTTGCTTTAAAAAACAAAACAAAACAAAACAAAACAAAATGTAGCTGAAACAATGTCATCGCAGCCATATGGCCACTACTAGAACCTCTGATCTATCACTGCTGCATTGTTAGTGCAATTTACGTTCCATTGAGAAACACTACAATGGTTACAAAACATCGATGGCTTTTACTTCCTGGAATTTTCTGTAAATGTTCACAGCTTCTCCTTAGCTCATCAGTTGCTCACCCTCATTCCTCTAAAATTCTCTTTCATCTCAGTTCTGTTCCCATGACACTATTGAAACACTTTTCCTTCAAGTTAGCAATGATCTTTTTCTTACCCAAATCATGGCATTTTCCCTGTCTTTATTCACATTTGCTTTCCTGCCATTTTACAGCCCTTATTACTTGCATGTCTTTAAAACGATTTCCCTGATTGGCATTTGCCACAGGCAGCGCACCTGCTGCTTCTCTCCCCGGCTCTGCTGACTCAGAGGGAGCACATCACGGTTCAGCACCGCGTCTCCCCTCTGCTTGCTTCTCTCAAAACTGCATTCTTTCTTAAAGGTTCAACTTTTTAGTGATGACTCCAAATACATTTCTTGGGATATTTCCACCTGACTGTTCTGTTCATTGAAGTGCAGCATAAAAGGAATTGAACCTTCTGGACTTTTTCATTTCTGTTAATGATAGAACTCTTTTCCCTGTGGATCAGGCAGGCTGAGAATCATCGAGTTTGCAATTTTTCCATTGCCTTTTCCTTTACAAATTATTTTGTACCATTCTGTTACCAAGTCCTATTTATCCTTTCTTTATTGTATGTCTTTGATCAACCCTCTTGATCTACCTCTTTTTGCCATGCCCACTACCACTCTACTCACTGGAACTAGGTTTTCTTAGCTTGTGGGAAAATAGGAAGTCATAAGATATTTCAGATATTGTTCTGCTTCCCCATTCCTGTGCCCTAAGAGTAGAACTAATGGTTGGGAATATTAAAAAGATTACATTTAAATGAATTATATGAAATAGCTTTCTTACTGATGTAGAATCATATGACCTAAAAGATGGTGAACTCTCTCTGTGTGGATTTAAAAAGAGCCTTGTTATCATTTATTTGGAGGAACTGGAGGACAGTGTCCACAGTCCACATGTACCTGGAATAGAATATATGTATCATTAGTTTTACTTGATAAAATTTTAAAATATTAATTGCCTATGAAACAAGTGGGATACCCAATAGGAGAAAATAAGTGTTGCTCAAATTGGGAACATAAAATCTTCTATTTCAAAGAACATTTTGGTCTGCATGTGGACCTCAGGTCTTTAGGAATACTTGGGTGGAGGAGTTTGAGAAGTAGTGGAGTATAGACAGTCACCAAGATTCTTTCTGGTTCCAACCATGTGACAGGTGTATGAAGAAGCAGAATCATAGTTTTTGGACAGACAGACCTGAATTCATAGTCTACCTCTTCCCCTGAGATTCTAGTCCAAACCGTGATTTGTCCACATTCCTTATACTGTGATTACAACTTTGTGGGTCCCTTTACTTCTCATTTCTCTCCCCTCAGAATCCTTCCTGTATGTGACAAGGGTCATCTTTCAAAATATTGTCTTTCTGTGACACCTTCTTCCTCAGGAATTTTAATGGATTCGCATTGTATATATGATTAAATATAAACTCTTCGAACCCAGTTAAGATTCTTCATAATACGACTGTCATACATTTTCTGTTTATTTTTCACTCCTTCCCAACACAAATGCTTCATTGTCAGTATCACAGGGGTATTCTCACCATCACAGTTTTGCACACCATATCTTCTCTAATCATAAAATTTTTTGTGTGACTTCTTATCTGCCTAAATCTTACAAATTCTTTTTTCTTCATTACTTAGTTCATACATACCACTAAAAAATCAACATTTCAGAAGAAATAAAATCACCTAGTATCCCCAAACCATCATATAGCATCTACATAATTTTTTTTCTATGTTCTTTTCCAGTCCTGGTATTTTTTACAAAATTATAATAATTTTGTTAAAGCTCATAGTGTGGTACCTGGGACATGAGAAACAATAAATGGTAACTGATGTGAATCTCAAAACTATCATTTCTTTAAATTACTTTAATTGTATCTCCATGAAAATTGTCTTAGCACTTGTTTTTTTTAAATTTATTTAAAAAATTTTAATTTCAGGGGCGCCTGGGTGATTCAGTTGGTTAAACGTCTGCCTTCGGCTCAGGTCATGATCCCGGGGTCCTGGGATTGAGCCCCGCATTGGGCTCCCTGCTCAGCGGGGAGTCTGTTTCTCCCTCTCCCTCTGTCCCTCCCTTCGCTCATGCTCTCTCTCTTTCTCTCTCTGAAATAAATGAAATCTTTAAAAAAAATTTTAATTCCAGTATAGTTAACATACAGTGTTATATTAGTTTTAGGTGTACAATTTAGTGATTCAACAATTCCATACAACACCCGGTGCTCATCATAAGTGCCCTTCTTAATCCTCATCACCTATTTCACCCATTCCCCCCCTTTGGAAACCATCAGTTTGTTCTCTATAGCTAAGAGTCTGTTTCTTGGTTTTTCTCTCTCCCGTTTTTTCTTTTGCTCATTTGTTATTTTTCTTGAAGTCCACATATGAGTGAAAACATATGGCATTTATTTTTCCCTGACTTATTTCACTCAGTATTAAACTCTCTAGCTCCATCCATGTCATTGCAAATGGCAGATTTCATTCTTTTTTATGGATGAATAATATTCCAATATATATACCACATCTTTATCCATTTATCTATTGATGGACAGATGGACACTTATTCGGGCTGCTTCCATAATTTGGCTATTGTAAATAATGCTGCTGTAAACATGTACATGTATCCCTTTGAATTAGTGTTTTTGTATTTTTGGGGTAAATACCCAGTAGAGTGACAACTGGATCATAGGGTAATTCTATTTTTAACTTTTTGAGGAAACTCCATACTATTTTTCACAGTGCTGCACTAGTTTGCATTCCCACCAACACTTGTGATGATTGATGTCTTCCTTCCTGACCACCATAAAACTCACTGTATGTCCCATTCATTTGACATGAGTAATATTAGGTTATATACACATTGCATGTCTAATTATTTCTTATGTCTCCCCCAAATATTATACCTTTCTTGAGAAAAGGGATGATATCTTATATTTCCACTGTTTTTCTAAAGGTGCTAGGAAAATAACAATTGTTTGGTAAGCATTTTTAAAAATTGAGTTGTGAAGCATAGATTAGTGGATAGGATTGGCTGAAGAAGACATTTTGACCTGAACTCTGGAAGAAAAAGCAGCTTTCATTATGAATTACTACTGCCACTTATAATTCTTCATGATGGAAGTCAGGGGAAGGGTTACAGATATGGGTCCACCAGACTTGTTTAAGTCTTACTTTCCTTTTTGGAGACCAATAAGTGTTTCTTGGAGTTAATCTCTCCAGAATGATGAGCATATAATATGGCATATAATGGAGCATACAACACCCATCATCGTTATACATTTCTGAAACGGAGAGCATTCCAAGGACAAGTCCTGGTGCCGTGATTGGGAAGCACAGGATCTCCTTGCCCTAAGCCATTTGGTTATGTTACTACAGAAGTTCTTTCCATTTTGTTAAGAGCACTTACCACTCCTAGCTTTTGAAGTCACACTTGAAAAGAATTAAGAAACTCAACGGGCACTAATCACTAATGATGACAACACAATCATACTACTGAATCATAATGCCTTACACGAAGACAAAGGCATTTAATTGTTGAACCCTTCACTTGTCTATCCTTCTGGCCTGAGTCTTGGTTTAGGTAAGATTGCGAACTGCCCTGACCAGACTTTCTTACACATTCATGAGACAAATTTCACATTTCAATAAGCATAAATATTTTTTTGGTGCCAGATGAGTGTTAAGCTACATTTTCTCCGCTTGCTGGCACCAAGTGTACCCGGCTTCACAAACCTCTAACCAACAGCATTATCTTATCAGTATATAAATGCAGAGCAAAAACAAATTTTACACATACATCAATTTTGGCATCAAACCTTTATGGTATTCACAACCTGGCTTCCACCACCTACCTCATTCTGGTTGAGAATCCCCATGGTAGAGAAGGTGGCATGTTGTTTTCTCCACCAGAGGCCATAGCTCACTGGTGTTCATGGATCCTATTATTTTCCTAGGATGGTTGTTGGTTTTGGTATTCTTCACAATAGAAAACAGATATTAATTTCCTCTACCAAATCTATGCTAATAGTCCTTATTAAGCATGAACTTTTTGAGATAAGTGGTGACCAGTATACTACTGGTCATCTTTCCATTAATAAATAAATGTGAATATGTAAGTGTTATTAGCAACAAAGGTTAATGAACATTGAAATGAGGCTCTGAAGCATTTCTTCTTCATCTTTTTTTTTTTAAGATTTTATTTATTTATTTTAGAGAGAGAGAGTGCCCTAGAGCAGGGGGAGGAGTGGGGGGGGGGAAGGGAGAAGGAGAGGGAAAAGGAGAGAGCACAGAGCCCCCATGGGGCTGATCCTACCACCTGGACCAAAACCAAGAGTCAGACAATCAATCAAGCCATCCAGGTGCCCCAAGATAGGTGAACTTTTTAAAAGTATGATCAAGTTTGCAGATGGGAATATTTTAAATCAGTTGCTTTCAAATTCTTTTAGGCATCAAAAGCTTCCTTGCTAAGCTTTTTCACAGAACTGAATATATAAAATAGGTAAGAACAAGGCTTGTTCTGGTGGAGAGAAAAAGGCATATGGAAAGTTGTAGTTCTATCATTGTCTCCAACCCCTTTGGACACAGCAACCCTGAGCCTTGCCATGGGGTCTGGGGGATTCCAGGTGCTCACTTCAAAAACCACAATTTTGGATCCAGTCCAGAGATCCTGTTACAGATTTTGATAAAAGTGTAGAGAGGAACAAAAATGATTTTCTGTGGCAGTTGGAAGGAAGGAAGTGTTAAGTGAACGTGTGACCTTGAATGAATCACTTGAACAGAGGTGGTATTAGTTTCAACATCTGTAAGAAAGAAAGACCACCCTGTTCTAAACTTACCTGATCCTAAGGTTCACCTGGAGGGCTGGCTAAAAAAAGAGGGAGAGGGTCTTGTCCCACCCTCACTCCATGCAAGAGGTCTGAAATCTGTTATTTCATAATTATTCTCAAGCGATCAGGTGAGTTTGGGAAGAAAACACAGGCTTAGATACTTTGATAACATTCATCACCAACCTTTGTTAGGATTCCACTCAGTTCCTCTATTTCTTTCATAACTTCTGTGACGGAGACATTTATGTAGATTGGTAAAGGTGTAGTAGCTCTGAAAGGCAGGAACTTAAACATGACGGAAGCAATGGCAATTATATAAAAGTGTTTTCCTCCCACAAACCTCACCCCAACAGCTGTCAGAAATCTTTTAGAAAGTAGCAAAAACTAAGGTGGACATTGGAAGGATGCGTTTGGGGTTCAATAAAATATTAATATCCTTTGGGGTGAAATGTGTACTGAATAATGGAATGTATATTTCTGCATCTGTCCAGGCTTTGTCATTCTGGGGCTATGGAGGCATCACATTAACTTCAAACATCCAAATCTCAATGTTTACCCGCTTTGTGCTTCTAAAGGACTTCTACAGTTCTCTTAACACCCCCTTCTGGAAACATCTGGGAGTCCCCAGGGGATGTTTTTAGACATACTAATTTATCAGTCTGTCGGGTACATAATAGGAGATGTGCTCATGTTCTCCCCTTCTGTTCTGTTTTCCTTGGGTGTCTTCTGCTTATAAAGCCATGCAAGCATACCCACCATGAGAAAAGGACATTTGTGTCAAAGGTGCTATTTCCTGAATGTTCCTAAAGGAAGAGAATGCCTTCTCCCCCATTCACTGGTGCACTTGTCACTTGGGACCTGAGTAGCGCTGTGGGAACCCCCTGTCCTTCCCTCCATTTCTGCCCGTGGCCTCTTCTATCCCCTGACCTTGATACCAGTCCACAGGATTGTGTGTGGGAGAAATAGCATTGTCATATCACCCCCCTCCCCCTTTACTCCCAGGCATCTGTACACAATCTTCCTTCCTCCTTCAGCCCCAAACAAAAGTCCTCAGACAACTAACTCCTGCAAATCTACTCTTCTTAGGCCTGTCCCTTTTGCCAGACATGATTCAACATATTTGAATCTCAATTTGGGCTCAAGGTGGGAGAGCCACTATATATAGCTATGTAGATTGATAACTGATTTAAAAAATCCAGTCCCAGAGAGTACCAATTAATGAATTAATATACCCTGAGGGAGGTGGCTAGGGGCTTTTCAAAGACTCTGTTCTTTTCAACATTTATATTACTGAATTAGTTTGAGGACAGAGTTGTCAAGCTAATCATACTTGCAGATGGCACAAAGCTGGGAGGGACAGAAAATACAGTCGATGGAAAAATCAGAATTGAAAAGATACTTAAAGATTGGAAGGCTGGTTTTAACCCAAGAGATAAAATTTAGTAGAAAGAAAATGAAAAGCTACATGTAGGCTCTAAAATTGTCCTGCACAGTTACAAGCTATGGTGGTGATGTTTAAATTTATTTAAACATATAATATTTCCATCATATAAAATCTTACCAGAATTCTCTACGTAAGATAAAATCTGTTCTGACTGAAGTGGGAGTGGAAGAACGGGGGGCACCTTCCTATTCCTTGCCACCTCTCTCTAAAGCCTCTGTGTTTTGGTAAAACACAGTTAGAAAACTCTTGGACTCTGGGGTGTTGGGGAGAGTGTGGGGCAAAAGGGATGGGAGGACTGAACATGGCTAATCAGCATGTGAAAGAAACTTGAACAGTTTTAGTTCAAGGTGGACTCACTATAAACTAAGAGTGTGATGTGATTGTTTCCTCGAATATGGTAGGTTAACAGACTCAGAGAAGTAAGACTGGGAATGAGTCTCTGGTGGACAAACCATACAGGAATGTTTTCAAACCATTGTGATCATCTGGAAGGTGTAATTTTGCATCGTGCTTTTTCATAAACATTTTATCATTGTTGGAAGTTTAGACAGGGATGCCACATATGGCTGCACAGGCTGTGGACTGCGCAAATCCAGAGACAGTATTTTCAGAGACTATAATGATAATAAAAAACTGTTCTGCTTAATTTTTTTTCTCATATTTTTCCTTTAGATTGTCTGCCATTCAGAACTCTAAGATGGCTTCTTTTAAGATCAGACATACACCAATGGGTATGACTGGAAAATGAGATGAATTAAAAAAAAAAAAAGGGTTTTTGCTCCTCAAGGATTTAAAGAATGATAGTAACATGGAGGTGTGTTGTTTTCTCATTGGGATGTGGGATAAGAGTAACAAAGGCAATAAAAATACTCCACACAATTAAGGTTCCCAGTATTCTTTCCACAATCCACAAAGGAGATGGATTATGTGTCTGTCTCTCCCCAAATACCAGGGTGGCTTCAGGTTTACCATTTAACTTAGCCTTGACCTTCTTTAACAGTTTCCTCATCTTAAAAACAAATGATCTGAATGGGATGATCTCTCAATGTTCCTTTTGACTTTAATGCTTCGCAAATCTATTATAGTTTCCAGGCAGTGAAAAACATGCCTTTCAGAGATGGAGGTGATAATACACAATGCATTACATTACAGTTGAATCTATCCATTCCATGTCAGTGTCATGAAATCTTCTTGTGGAAATTCTAAAGCAACCCTTCTCAAAGTATGGTGCTAGGACCACTGGGGATTCCCAAGGGGGTCTCAGGGTTTCCACAAGGTCACTATTATTTGCATAATAATACTAAGATGTTACTCGCCATTTTCACTCTTATTCTCTCATGAGTGTACAGAGTATGAGAAGTTCATGGTCATGTTTCCAGGTCCCATATTGCAGCTAACCTTTAAGAAACTACCATTGTCAAGGTTTGGTGTTATCAGGCTATTCACAATGATCTGAAAGGCAATTAAAATATTCCTCTCTTTTCCAATTATATACCCTAATGAGGCTAAATTTTCTTCATATACCATAAGCAAAACAACACATTGTAACAGATTGAAAACAGAACCAGTTATGAGAATCCATTTTCATTTCTAATACAGTAAATATTGATATAAATAACCTGTAAAAACCAAAGTTCTTTGGGGTCCTCAGCAAATATTGAGTCTAAGACTGAGGGGTACTTGGGTGGCTCAGTCAGTTAAGCATCTGACTTCAGCTCAGGTCATGATCTCAAGGTCCTGAGATGGAGCCTGGAGTGGAAGCTTTCATTGGGGTCTGCACTCAGCAGGACTCTGCTTGTCCCTTTGCCCCTCTCCCCCTTGTTTTCTCTCTCTCTCTCTAAAACAAATAAATAAAATGTTTTAAAAAAAGAGTCTAAGAGTGAGACCAAATGTTTGAGAACAGATGTTCTAAAAGTTTATTAAAATAGTGAAATTTCCTTCTCAAGCAAGTTAATTGCTGTTTTTCTCTCTTGAACTTCCTGTTCTTCTGTCCTCATTTGGTTACATGAAGGTCCACCAGGAATTTGAAAAATGATCATCCTATAATACCTGTAGTTCTCTTTGAGTTCTTATATTTTGATTTTAGAAGCTATGACATGATTCCTTTTCATGGAAATTTTTGTCTGAGTTTTGTTTCAATTAAGGGCATTCTTTTAGGAAATCTACATAAGAACAAAAGGTAGCATAATTATTAGATCTCCGGGAAGTAGAAATCAAATGTAGGGATGAAGAAGTTTGGAGACTGAGATGAGGGTGGTAAGCAATACCAGAGATCCAAGATTTGAGAAAAGAGATAACACTCACCACCCTTTTGTATTCCCCAAACGAGGACGTAGAGAGCAGGTGTCATAATCACTGAGGTAGGGAGATGCTCATGGAAAAGGAAGATGATGTTTTTTGTCTGGATAACCCTACCTTGTGGTGTTTCTACTCCTGAGGATGAGTCAGGAGGTACACAGATCACTGCGTGATCTGTATTAGCAGGGCCTAATGGTCACAAAATGAGGGCCCAGTTTGTGATGGCTGTTGCAGAGTCTGGAAGCTGTAAGGTGAATGCTGAATGCCCCCACCAAATTTCTGCATTTACTTGAAAATGTCTCACTACTTGGGCTATTTTTCCCTCCCTCTCTTTTAAAAATAATGCTTTGCTTGGATATTCACAATGCAGAAATCAGAAAAAGGAAAAGGATAGAAGAATTGAGTATACAAAAAACAAAAACTTGAATTTTTGTACTTTCATGTAACTTCTTAATGAATTTTCATATGATTTCTGGCTGTTGAGTTCCTGATCTCTCCCCTTCCTTCCTTCCTGCCTCCCTCCCTCCTTCCCTTCCTTCCTTCCATCCTAGCTTCCCTTCATTCTTTCTTCTAACTTTTCCAGGGCCATATTCCTGTTTTTGTCTCACTCGGAGTGAAGATACATATCACCTAGGTGAGGACGATACAGAGGCTGGTTTCAACCCCTGATGGAATACAGGCAGCACGAGAAAGGACATGGTGGCTTCTATCAATGCCACAGGCGCAACTCCGGCCCTTTCATTCCCAATCAGGTCACCAGTAATGAGATCCTGGAACCTTTCCCCAGGGTCAGCCCCTGATGTTAAAGTCAAGCTCACTGCAATTTTGGCTCATCAGATGGAATATATGAAGAGGGGAGGTGACAGCCAAAATCCTAAACAAATGTTGGAATAGTTAGATGAGGGCTGCCTTCAAGCAAGGTTAGAAGAAGTAGTGTAAGGTTACTATGATATACAAGCACATGTAATATGGTCTGGCTATGATTCTTTTCATACATGAATGTTCAAGGAACTAAGTATAAAATATTTATGGAATAGAATTCTTTCATCACTCATCATTCATTCATTCATTCACTCATCCATACACTTTTGTTAATACTCTTAAGTTCTCTCCCTCCATCTTTGCATCACATTTGAGTGACAAACATTCAGACTTGGATGAGCCTCACTATGCATTTTTTCCCCATGACCACAATAAAACAGCTGAGCTCTGCTGGAGAGATTTGCACACTAGGTCAGATAAATTTTGTGATAAATTCACAATGGAAACCTCAATACTTCCTGGTCGTCCAAGTATTCCTCTGATAAATGAATCTCTTACCCTCTGCAACAATTCAGATCTGCTCCACTCTTGTGAAACCTCTAACATTATTTCCTCAATGACACCACCCAGCTGCACATCTCACTCTTTGTATGCAGATGACCTGGTTCATTCCTTAGGAAATATAATCTATCAGATAGGACTACATCAACTCTCGCTAAAACAGACAGACCTAGCCACATCAGGATGACAGCTCACTTCTCTCCTGTCACAGTAAAGGAGGTTTACCTTATCCTATATACAATTCTTCCATCTCCCAAGTCCGTGGATTCTCTAGTGTTTTCAGGAGTCATCCATAGCAATTTATTCATCTCTCTTGTTTGTCAACTGATCTGATTGCTTTTTTTTTAATTTTAGGGACTGGCACTATCATTTACCCATTATGCAAGCCAGAAACCCTAGACTAATCCATGACACTTAGCTTTCTTCATCTCTCATATCCAAGCCATCATCATGTTCTATCAATTTTTACTCCAAAATATTTTTCATATCCCCCTCCACCTTTGCCACCTCTGTGGTCTAATCACGTCACCACCCTCATCCCACCCGTCTTCCTGGTTTATACTTTCTTTAAATTGCTTCTTAAAAAAAAAAGACCAGTTTTTAACTAGGGATGGAAGGTCCATCTTTCGTCAAGCTCTTCCTTACTTTCTTTTTTTTTTTTTAAGATTTTATTTATTTGCGAGAGAGAGAATGAGAGACAGAGAGCATGAGAGGGAGGAGGGTCAGAGGGAGAAGCAGACTCCCTGCTGAGCAGGGAGCCCGATGTGGGACTCGATCCCGGGACTCCAGGATCATGACCTGAGCCGAAGGCAGTCGCTGAACCAACTGAGCCACCCAGGCGCCCAAGCTCTTCCTTACTTTCTGTTCTCCAGTCACACGGGCTGCATTCCCCCTCAACACAGGCCTTTGCACACATGCTATTCCTTCAGTCTGGAATGTGCGTTAGTCCCTCTGCACCTGTTAGACACATATTCATCCTTCATTTCTAGCTTAAGTGACACTTTTCCAGAAGCACAGCTTAGACAAGATCAATTCTCTACTATAAGGTTTCATAGCCTCATGTGCCTTTCCTTTATACAACTTATGACAGCTGCCATTTTATATTTATTTGTGAGATTACTTAATTATGTCTGCCTTCTTAAGTAGCCTACAAACTCATGAGGGCAGGGACATTTCTGCTTTTGCACTATATCCCTAGCAAAATGCCTGGCATGTAGTAGGCACTCCATAAATATTCATTGAGTGAGTGTGGGTTGAATAAATAGTAGTATGTTCAGGGCACTGTTTTAGATGCTCTAGGGCACTGGTTCTTAAACTTTAGCATCAGAATAACCTGAAGGCTTGTTAAAGCACAGATTGGTGGGCCTCAACTCAGGAATTTCTGATTCAGTAGGTCTTGGGTGTCACATAAGAATTTACATTTCTAACAATTCCAAGGTAATACTCATGTTGCTGGCCCAGGGAACCACAATTTGAGGACCACTGCTTTAGGGAATTAAATACACGATTGAGACATGATTCCTGTCTTCAAGATATTTACAGTTTTGTCCAGGTGCAAATAATAGATAAGAGAAATTTGAGTAAAAAAAAAAATGCAGTATTTAAAAATCGTGGGAGCCAGAAATAGAAAAGACACACCACGATCTATTATCTGTTGTTGATTGCTACTTCAATTTTATGGCCAATAATTGCTATAGGTGTTTATGAAAAAGAAGAATCATTTCAGACTGAAATGATTATAAAAATAGTTCATAGGATTTAAAATTAGCTTTACAGGAATTTAAGAAGGGTTGAGGAGTTGAATTCTCAGGGTGGGGCAGGATGAAAAATATAGGAAAGAGTGCTGGTTAGAATAATAATACCAAAGAGAGGAGGTACCTGGAGGTGTAGAGAACAGGCCGGAAGGAAGAACATAAAATTAGGCAGGAAGTGGAGAGAAGGGAAGAGGACATTGAGCAGTGAGAGCAGCCTAAGATAAGAAAAGGTGGGCTAGTAACATTTGTGTGTGGGGAGCCAAATTATGTCTATGTTGATTTTTTATTCTCTACTACCTGCCTCACTAATAGGGGAACAGTGGTCCTGGGGAAAACCAGAGGCTCCTCCTGGAAGGCAGAGGGTATTGTGAACTATTATGTGCTCCCTTCTATCACTACAATCTCTAATATGATGTGGATAGAGCCACATTGTAGGAACAAAAGTGTCAAAATGTTTGTAATACATGGTTTTCAGGGGATCAAAGCAGGTCCTGGTAGAAGTTACCATAACCCACTAAGATTCTACTTTTTTTTATGAAAGGTACTAAAAACCTCACTATTGTCTGAGTAGATTCTACAGCTATGGTTGTATCAAACCATTTTCAGAGATAAATTACAAAATACCCAGCGCTACTGTAGAATGGGTGCTACTCAGGATGTGAGGACTTAAGTCATGAGGAAGTACCGTGCCTGGAAACAGGGCAACCGTTCACTCATAATCACAACTGGGGTGACAGAGTGTCAAACCTGACACAGCCCACTGGTCATTAATTTCTTTAGAAATACAGCTGTTAAGGGTGCCTGGGTGGCTCAGTTGGTTAAGCGTCTGCCTTCAGTGCAGGTCATGATCCTGGGGTCCTGGGATCGAGTCCTGCATCCGGCTCCTTGCTCAGCGGGAGCCTGTTTCTCCCTCTCTTTTTGCCCCTCCCCCTTCTCCTGCTCTCTCTTTCTCTCTCAAATAAAATAAAATCTTAAAAAAAAAAAAAGAAATACAGCCGTTGGACTTATATACAGGTGAAGCTCTTGGTTTTAGAATATATCACTTTAAAAACATAATATTTTTTCAGTATAATGAAATATCAAAAATTTTGGATCACTTTCTTTGTGTAATGAACTCTCAATAGATACAGAATCAACTTAAGTTAAGTCTAGGGTTCTTTTTACATGGCCAGATAATTTTAGCATTTTGTTTCCTATGTTCACATAGGTTTCACAGTAAACATTATGCTATGAAATTTGCCAAATGTTTTGTATTGATTCCGGTAAATTAGGCAGGAAAAAAAATATTTTTCCCCTGAAAGACCTCAAAAACTCCAGTGCCCGTTCACAAGTGTGAAAGCAATATTTAAGGAAACATTCTGCCCTCTCACACATTTACTTTACAAGATAACAGTTTGCCTCGAGTGTCAGTTCCCTCTGGGGACTGACAATTTTGTCCTGATTTAAAACACAGTGAGTGTATAGCCAAAGGCATTCTCACCAGTACCCAGCCCTTTCCCCTTCTCCCTTAAAGCCTTTCAGTGTCCAAAGAGGAGTTACCTGCTCCTCCCTGGTTAACAGGAAATAGTGTTGTGGGACGTTTCTGCAATCCTGATCAGGACCGTTTTCTATTGGTTTGTTTTTGAAATTCACATGGTATATTTGATCAAAGTTGACTGAGATTATAAAAACCAATACTACTTTCATACACAGAAAATCAAGAGGCTTCATTTAGTTCGAATGGCACAGAAAATCTCTAATTCTACAGCACCTACTGTCTGTGACACCGTATTTGCCACTTCACTCTATCATGTCTTGTATTAATTTTACTGCTGTGTTCTCTGTAAATCTTTTCTCCTCTCTCAGATCACAAGCTTCTTAAACTCATGTTTCTTCTGTGGTCTTTGTGGGCTGTACCTTTGTGCCTAAGCACAGCAAATGTTAGTAGATGGATTAATGGAGTAAGAAAGACCACTTGCAAATCTTGGACCATTTGTTTACTACTAAGGAATCAGATCATGAGTAGAACCTTGACACTCCATAATTAGGTAGTGTTTTTATTTTGTTTCGGTGAATGAGACGCTGTAACAGATTTGAGCATTAAAATGACCCATAATAATCATATCAGGAAGGAAAAGCATAATTACATCCATCAAAAGAGGAGAGATGGTGAGAGTGACTTTTTACCATTCTTGCTTTAAAGGCAGTACAAGGGCACTACTTAAGACATAGGTGCACTGCAAACTAGAGTCATATCATTTAACATAATTCTTAATTCCCTGAACGGTTTTCCAGGGCTTACCTGGCTGCAGGCACTGCTCCAGGGGCTGGGAGAAAGCAGGGAGTAGGAAACCCCTGCCTTCATGAGGCTTGCATTCCAGCTCATTGTCTGTTATGGTGAAAGAGAGCATAACCACAGACCTACGTTCTCTACAGAAATAGAGTTGGGTGCTGACAGAGTGCTATGGAGAAGAACACAGCAAAGCAGGAGAGGAGGGGAGTGCTGGAAGGAGTCAGAATTTCAGATGCTGAGCTTGCTGAGCTTGAATAAAGACCAAAAACAGGGGAAGGAGGGAGCCATGGGTCTAACTGGGGAAAGGCAGTTCCTGGCCTGATTGGCCAGAGTGTGCTGGAAGAACAGAAGGGAGGCCAGCATGGCAGGAGCAGGAGAGCCGAAGGCCTTACGCTCAGAGCTCAACTGGGTGGAGGGGATGCCAATCATTAATCTTGTAGTGGATTAACTAGACTCTAGCTTTTTTTTTTTTTTAAGATTTTATTTATTTATTTGAGAGAGAGAGGGAGAATGAGCGAGCACAAGCAGGGGGAGCGGCAAAGGGAAAAGCTGGCTCCCTGCTGAGCAAGGAGCCCAACACGGGACTCGAACCCAGGACCCTGGGATCATGACCTGAGCTGAAGGCAGATGCTTAACAGACTGAGCCACCCAGGCGTCCCTCACTGGACTCTAGTTTTAACTCCGTGTGAGATGGGAAGCCATTGGAGGGCTAGAAGCTGAGGCTTGATGCACTATGTCTAATGTCTAATGTTATAACATGATCACTTGGTCTGTTATGTTGAAATAAACCTGAAGGACACTAAAAGGCTTCTTAGGAGACCACAGTGATAGACCAGTTGAGAAATGGTGGGTTTAAGCAGGCTAGAACAATGGTGGTGGCAAGAAGCAATCAGGTTTGGATATATTTAAAGGTAAGATTAAAATGGATTTGTTGACAGATTGGATATGGGACATGAAAGGAAGGAATTAAGAACTACTCAAAAAACTTTAATTTCAATAACTAGAAGGATGGAGATGCCATTAGCTGAGATGGGAAAGCTATGGGTGAAAAGGCTTGGGGTGGGGGATGAGACATCAGGAGCTTGGATTTAGAAAAGTTAAGTTTGAGGTAAATCATTAGGTTTTCAAGTGGAGATGTTGAGGAAGCAGTTACTACGGAATAACTGACATTCTTAAAACGGAATAAATGATCTCATGTGTGCTGGGGGGATGTGGCCGAGATGAGAAACTGATAGTAGCAATAGAGAGGGGATGTTTGCTGGGGTGAATATTCTCCCTTAGGTGAGCAGGGACTGAGTGTCTCCAAGGGACATAGGGAGTTTCTTCGAAATAGTAAGAAAGAGGTAGAGTTTGTAGCACAGATAAAAGGGGTGGGTGAGTGTGATGGTGAAAGCGGGGTGTGGGGGTGTGGGGGGTGATTGGGGAGGGGGGTTAGAATTCTCTACTGATTACTTTCATTTTCTCAAGTGGAAAAGGCATTGGCCAGCTGAGAGAGACAATAGGTGAGGAGGTGTTGGAGGTTTGATGAAAAGTAGAGACGGAACAATGGACTAGGGACTGATGGCAGAGCTGCCTGCCAGCCGTAAGGGCCCCTTTAAGGTTCTGGTGGTGAATTTAAACAGAGCCCAGCCTGTCTCCAGCCACAATCAGCTGAGCAGGTGCAGGCTCGGATTAGGCAGGAGCTGGAGTTTTGCCAAGGAAGGAAGACAAAGTGAGAGAGGGTCCTGGGAGTGAAGGCCTAACCAAGGGAGCAATTATCATGATGGACAAGGAAAGCCGAGCAGCTACAGAGGATGAGTGATGACACGAGGGGACTGAGGACCTTGAAAAGGTGGCAGGATCAACAGATTGAAGTTCCCTAGACCCATGAAGTGGTGTTGGAGTCATGGTACCAGAGGAAGTGAGCTGGCGTGACAGGAGGAGGAGACCAGACAGGGAGAGCCTTAAAATGGAGATTGTGTCTTACAGCTTGAGTCCTCAAAATCCAATTTACAGACAAGCCTTTGACTAATAGTAAAATTCATTAATTAATATGAGTTTTAAATAAAGGCTGAGAGTTCCCTGGGGCCGGGACTTCTATTTGTGACTATTTCCACAAACGGGACAGACAAATAAAAACGTTAGTGTATTTCTGGAAGTTAGTAGTAATAAAACCGTATGCCTGGAAGCAACCTCAAGAGGTCCTAGTTCAGATCACTTCACTTTCTCCCAACAGGTCTGAACACCTTGGAGAGGAAATGCCACCACCAAGCTAATTCAATCCTCTATCTGCTCTAGAACTCTATCAGGTCATAGTTTTTGTGAAACACTTGTATTGAATTTAAAGCCTGTGTACTTTAATTTTGTTTTTCTGATAGGGGAGAGAAGAACAGGTCAAAATCACCAGCCTAGTAACCCTTAAACACTGGAAGGCAATTTCCAGAGAGAGGTTGGTGTATCTGAAGTGTCACCCAGCAGAAGGTTTTCACCCGGCAGGGAGGCAGAGAAAGATCTCTCATGGCAAAAGGTCCATGAGAATTCCTTACAGTTCACTGACATGAAAATGTCTTACTCCTCCATATTGGGAAAAAAAAAAAGGAGACCTGCATGACCTTCATGTGTATTATCAAGAATAGCATGAACTCTCATTCAGAAAAATTGTGAGCTCCACATCCTAAAAGGTAAGATGCAAATTTCCAAAACTCTATTTTTAATTAATATCTTTATAAAAAATAATCCATGTTGTGCCAGAGGTGGGAGCTGTCTCTTTGCTGAGTCTTTGCATCGGCCTGAATTGTACTCGGAATCCTCTCGTTGCCCGCTCCAGAACACAATCCTCCTTTCTGGTTTTGCAGGGATTTGTAGCAGCACAGCTTGTTAGGGGACTTGTTACAGAGTGAACCAGCTGACTCAGGTGCTCCTGAGGGGAAGTTTGTTCTGAGGAGAAACTCTATAAGACCCTATTAGGGTTTTTTTGAGCCTTGGGCTTTTTGGCAGGTCAATGTGCTAAATCATTAAAAAATATGGAAAAGTCAGATAGGAGGTCCCTCCCTCCCTCCCTTCCTTTTTCAAGCCTGGAAACAAGCACCCCAGACGGACTAACCAGAAATCAAAGTGGAGGCAAAACAAGGCGTTGTTGGTGCTGCCCGGGCGGAGGTCGTAGTCCATTGCATGATTCTGGTTCTGATTACACGTCAGGAGATTTTAAAAGGAAATACTTTTTCGTAAAGGGGCCTCAAGGTCCCAAATTCGAGAGCGAAGTGAGAACAAAGATTGATTATTTGAAACTTGCCTCATTTACGGCAGCAAGAGACACCTACGAAAATAGTGTGAGAGACTTCCGCGCGAAAACTGTGAGCCGGAAGCAGCTGGGAAGCAAGAAGCGCGCGATTTCAAGACGGCTCGCGTCACATGGTGGCGGGCGGGGGAGCAGGACAGGGTTAGGCCACTCGGCGAGGAAGTAAGAAGAGCTAGAATACACTACGTTGCAGAACTCACTCAAACCAGCCCGAGGAAAAGTCGAGCCTGAGGAAATAAACGCCGCCGAAGGTGAGGGACTGGAAAGAGGAGGTGGAATGATACCCGACACCAGGTATCGTCCATCTTTCCCTGCCCTCCCCTCCTCGGCCCCACAGCCCCACAGGTTTTTTGTTTTTTCCCCTCTGCTTCTGTCTTTTCCCCTCTCCCTCCTCCTCCGCCTTCTCCTTCTTCCCCCCCTCCCCCCTCTCCAGTTGGACTTTGGCTGCTCTGCTGCGCCACATGTGATCAACATGGCTGCACCACAGCCCGTGTATGTTGAGATCACAGATGAGGGCGGCTGACTGATTTTCCCCTCTCATAATTCCGAACTCCTGGAGAGCGATTCTGATAGGCCGCAGGTAGTCAGGGCCATGCCAGAGAGGCAGGGTCGTCTGGTACAAACCAGAAGGCCGTATTTCCCCCAAGACGTGGATGGGCACCGGAAGTTCTCTGAGAAGGCTGTGGGCTGCGCCGACGCCCCAGGACCGATGAATGTAGAAGACTTTATTCACTAGCTTGTTTTAAACGGGACTTTGGCAGTTGTAGAGTTTGCATAGTGGTTCACTTTTTTGTACAACTGTGTTTCTGTTGACATGTGGAACACTTTCTCTCCTGAGACTTGAGTAGATTTGGGGCATGTCATATATCATCGTTAATTGCTAGCTCAGTCTGGCTCTTCTTTCCGGTGCATCACCGTTCCGCCATATTCACAAGCCTTCTCGGTGATGTGGTATGAATGTGTAGAGCTCACCACTAGTGGCGAACAAGGGTCTAGGTGCATTCTAGACCCTTCTCTCTCTTTAGTGCAATGACTTGGAATCATGGGTGGTACTAAGGCGGAGTTCATTTTTCTTTAAACTCTGATCATTTTAACACCAATTTAGTAAATATTTATTTAAATGTATTTATTTCATTACATTTAAAAGTATTTGAGGAAATTGCGGTATAAAAGATTTTCAGTAAGTTTGACTACAGGCCCATTTAGTAGCATGTTTCCATGGTAGGAACATGATAAGCAGAAGGGAAATTTGCATTTTTAGGGAAGATTTCTGAATTTCTTAAGTAACCTAGAAACTCTTTATTTACTGAATGAGTGGCTGTGTATTTCTGCATCTGTTTGGATTAGTGTAGTACAGAGGTGTGAAACCATGTAGTCTGTTGTGAGTCAAATATTGCTCTCTGGGGGCTGTAATACTTCACACATCCTTCGTTTTTAAGAGTAAAATGGGGAGGGGAGTGTCTCTTTTCTTTAGAGGATATATGTTTTCATTTAATAGATTTTGGAAATAAAATTTAGGGCTCATTTTTCTTTTCCCAGTTTTTCATGCCTTTTGGTTCATAGATTTGTCTTGCTGAGGAGCTTTTAAAAACCAGTGGTCCGTATTTTGAGATGCCATCCTTAACCAAGAAGTAAACTGTGAAATTCTCTGTAATTCTTTAATTTAAAATACGTGGGAAGCATTTAGCTTGTTTTCGGTGGTGTTGATGTGATTATATTTTTAAAATAGAATGCTAGATTCTCTTTTCACTTAACTTTAAAACATCTTTTGTGGGTGAGTTGTTAGAAACATCTCAGTAAAGACCAGACTGGAAAGATAAAGGATAGCCTTTTATTTTACTAACCGAGTTTTAGGGGCATGTAGGTTACTTTAGGACTTATGTAGATTATTGTAGTATACCAAGATTAATATACCTATATAGGCATTATTAATATAATATTTCCTACTATTGGCCTGTTAGCAATAGTAAATAATATTTTATAAGGGAAAATGACTATCTGTATAAAGGTGGGTTTGAGATAATATCAGAGTCTAGGATGGTACAAAGGATTTTCATCCCTGTTCTGTTAACACTTGATGTACAGACTTCAGCAAGATACCTAATATTATTTTGAGAGTCTTCTTGTTCTTTGTGTAAGAAAGAGAATGGCATCTGATGGTTATCCTTTTTAGGGCTGAAAATCATCAAACTGAGTCATTCATACTACACTTCAGTGGTTGATGTTAAAGACATACTGTCAGAGTAGAGATGTTGTGGAGGTAAGTGGGCTGGCCAGCTGGACAGGTTTTCCCAGGGAAATAGTAGTGTGGTGGGGTTTTCTTACCCAGGGAATTTTGCCCCTGGTTTGAAAGCAAAGCATCCTGCTTTTTGGCTATATCTTCAGCCTTCATTAGGCTCATCAAGTCTGCCTCATGTTAACTATATTAACAACAACAATAACAACAAACAGCTAATTTTATTGAAAGCAATAATATATTAATTTCCAGAGAATATGTCCTTCCAATATCCAGGTATTTGTTTCTGCCACTCGAGGGTGGCAGTTTCTGGAATTAAGTTACAAGGGAGGATGTATTAATAAATGAAATATTGCTTGGTGATTGTGGAATCAGAGCAAAGGCGTTGGATTACTTTGAGTAATATTTTAATGACGCCATGGTGAATCCTGGTGAATTTTCTCTGCTCCGCCACAGGGTATACTTCTGTTGTGACTCATCTTTTAGGCTCAGTGTCTCTTTTTCTCCTTTCTGACTCAGAGTTGGATAAACACTGTACAATCTTGAATCTCGTGTTTCCATGCATTTCGCATTCTATGCAGATTGCAGCCCTTCTGTTAACACATTCTTTTAGTAAATCATTGCTGTTTTTTTCCAGTCAATCATATTTTCCTGTAGCTAAGTGCCTAGTAAGATTGATTGACTTGGGGTTTCTAAATGTTTCTCAACAATCTACTTTTAGACCATATTTCAAGGTGGATTTCTTTCACAGATGGCTGATCTCATGGTAATAATCGCTGTCATTTTTTTGAGACTATAATATACCACCAGGCTCATGTTATCTCTTGTGGGTCTGCAGACTATGTATTATAACACCTGTTTTTTAAAATTTTTTTAAATTATTTTTTTAAAGGTTTTTTTAAAGATTTTATTTTTTATTTATTTGACAGAGAGAGACACAGCGAGAGAAGGAACACAAGCAGGGGGAGTGAGAGTGGGAGAAGCAGGCTTCTCGCTGAGCAGAGAGCCTGACGTGGGGCTCAATCCCAGGACCCCGGGATCATGACCTGAGCCGAAGGCAGATGCTTAACGACTGAGCCACCCAGGTGCCCCAGTATTATAACACTTGTTTTAGAGGTCAGGAAACCAAAGCTAGAGGAGGTTAAATGACTTGCTGAGGGTTGCATAGCTTGATTTTGACTCTGTTGGTATTTGAAACCAGTTCTGTCTGACTCATAACTTACCCCTTCAAAAGTTGATTTTTCCTACTTACACTATCAGGGGATAACTCATATCTAAGTTTTGTAAGAGCCCTAATCTTAATCTTAAATGCCCTTAAATCCTGATTATAATAGAAGTCTTATATTTTGAAATAAAAAATATGTAATGCAGAGTCTTCACATCAATGTGACATAAGTTTTATATAGCTAATATTTATCTAGCACTTAATATGTACTCGATATTATTGGACATGCTTGACATGGGTAATTTTCTTTATTCCCAGGGACAGTTCTTTGAAGTTGATAGTACTATCATCAACAATGTGTAGTGGAGGAGATTGAGTCACAGAGAAGTTAAACAAGTCTTCGAATGACATAAACCATGACTTGAATCTAATCTGTCTGTGCAGGTTTGACCTCTTACCTATTCCTATACTACCTCTTTGGTTAATAGAAACTTTAGAACTTGAGGGTCCAAAGATCATAATGCCTGAATTGTTTTTACTGGAAGTTTCATTCAACAAAATCTGTATCTACTCTATGCCAGGCTCAGTGCCAAAATATAATACTAAATAAGTCCTTTCCTTTAAAAATTTTATTGACATGTAAGCGACATAACCATAACACGAAGTGATAAATAAGGAAGTATACGAGGCCATGACAATACAGATGAGGAAATTAATTCTGTCTGAGGGAGGGGGATGGGAGGGCACTGCAGGTAGGAAATGAGAAGTGACAAGTAAGGTGAGTCCTAAAGTCAAAGTAGGACTCAGCAGGGGAGAGGGACTGAGAAAGAGAAATATCATATTAGGCAGCAGCAAGAGGCTTGGGGGCAGGAAAACACAGGGCTTGTTATAGAAGAGTGAATGGAAGTAAGCTGCTGGAACAAGCCAGAAGAGGGTGCTGCTGGTGGATGATGGGAAAATAAGACTGGGAAGTCAGAATAGGAGCAGATTTTGAAGAGCCTTTTAGGCATGGGGTTTGGACACCGTAGGCAGGTTTTTAAGCATCTTGGTGACATAATTAGATGAGATGTGTGTGGAAAATGGGAGTTGGAGGGGAAGAAATACTGTGGTATTTCTTCCTGAAATACCTGACTGAAAGTGGAACTGGCTTCTAGTTTATTAGAGCAGCTTTACGATAATTCAGGGAAGAATGAAGAATGAGTGTCTAGTCTAGGAAAGCAATGATGGACATGGAGATCACTAACGTAGAATCTACAGGAACAGGTGGTTGGTTAGATGGAGCCAGGGAGCCAGGGATGACGTTGGGATTTCCAATTTGGGCAATGGAATGAATGGTGATATTCTTAACCAATATTGACTATGTACAAGGAGCAATGGTAATGGTTTTTGTTGTCATTATTTTTTTTGTTTTTTGAAATAATAGTTTTCATTTTCAAGTGTCTTGAAAATTCTGAAGTTGTTAGTGTGAGTTTTAGTTTGTGTGGTCTTAGTTTTGGGCTTTCCCCCCCCCCCCCGACATAATATTTTATTTTTGCTCAAAATACTTTTAGAAGATGATAGATACTATGGTGTTTGCACTGCACAACTCTGACATCTCTCATAACAGCCTCCCAACCACTTGAAGATAATTAATCCTTTTTTTAGACTTATCATGTTCATGTCCAGAGGGTTTTCTTTTCAGTCTTGCATAAGAATTTGCCTCCAGAAACTTATTTTTCACATGGTCACTAGGTTTAATCCTGGTTCTTCAAACCAGGATCAGCCTATAACAAAGACTGAACTTTGGAAACCTAGAGGGAAAATTCTAGCAATGAGAAAAATGCGTTTCCTTTATTCTTCTCTATTCTGATTTTTGAACTGTTTCTAGATACACTAATCTAAATTTTTTTTTTCAAAGTTGTACCAGACTGTATTGATTCACTAAATGCTGTCCAACAAAGCAGCATTTAGTGAGTAAGACATCCTGTTCAGGGCTTTCAAGCGATCCCAGGCACAGGATTTGAGATAGACTATTGGGATAGACTATGTTTGGATGATCATTGCTTACATATTAAAAAGGGTCCTTTCATATTCCATGAATGGAAGAAAGCCCAGCACAGGCTTTTGACTTGTGTTGGGAGGCTGCTAACATATGCCATGAAAGTGCGTGGCCTGGCGAGATCAGAGACAAGTGAGGGCAAGGCAGTAAGGCCAGTCTGCTTTTCTCTCCCCAGGAACTTGGGGATCCTTGCTTTGATGGCCCACCATAACCAGGAGTATGCCCACATCATCACCAACACTTGTTGTTATTTGACTTTTTGATTATAGTCACTCTGGTGGGTACGAAGTGGTATTTCATTGTGTTTTTAATTTACATTTTTCTGATGACTAATGATATCAAGCATTGTTTCATGTGCTTGTTGGCTATTGGCATATCTTCTTTGAAGAAACGTCCTTGCCCATTTTTTAAGTTGGGTTATTTGTCTTTTTATTATTGAGTTGTGAAGATTATATATAAGATACCAGTTCTTTGTCAGATACTTGATTTGCAAATATTTTCTCCCATTCGTGAATTATCTTTTCACTTTCTTAATGATGTCATTTGAATGAATTAATTGAATGAATTAAAAACTTTGAATAGTTTTTAATTTTGATGAATTCCAATTTGTCCTTTTTTTTTTGGTGGATCATACATTGGATATCATATCTAAGAATCAATTGCCAAATCCAAGGTCTTTAAGATTTACTCCTAGGTGTTCTTCTCAGAGATTTATAGTTTTAGCTCTTACATTTAGGTCCTTCATCCATTTTTGAGTTAATTTTTGTACAAAGTGCACATTCTTTTGCATGTGCCTATCCAGTTATTCCAGCACCATTTTTGAAAAAACTATTCTTTCCCCATTGAATGCTCTTAGCACCCTTGTAGAAGATCAGTTGCCATAGACACAACTCCAGAATTTCCATTTGATTCTTTTGTGTAATTTCTATCTCTTTATTAATATTTTCTATTTGATGTGACATTATCATTATATTTTCCTTTAATTATTTAATCATGGTTTCCTTTACCTTATTGAACATATTTATAATGACTACTTTGAAATCTTTACCTGTTAAATCCAATATCTGATCACTCTGATGAGTAGTTTCTGTTGCCTGCTTCTGGCTGCCCTCCCACCTTAATGTATTGGTCATACTTTCCTGATTCTTTGAATGTCTAATAATTTTTTTGTTGGAAACTAGAGATTTTAGGTAATATAGCAACTCTGGGTACTGGTTTCCCCTCATCTAAGGGCTTGTTACTGACTTTTTAAATTTGTAGTGACTGGCTAAATTATTATAGTGAAGTCTATTTCCATCCACTTTGTGAAGTTTTGAGGTTTCTCCTCAGGGGTGCAACCTTGGGTATGCCCATAGTCACCTTTGGATGATGGTGGTTTTGGCAAGTTTCTTTTTGACTTTTTTCCTGACCACACCAGCTGTTAAACTCCACTGTGGGCTGCTCCTCCATTGTTTTCAACAATGCCCACAGGCATAGATTGTTACACAGATGGATCCAATCAAATACAGGCTCCTTTTACAGAATAATCCTTGTGGTTTGGGTTTGAGATTTGTTCTGACTTCAGGAGGGCTCTTCCCAGCTGTCTTATTCCTCAGATATCTTCAGAAAACTAGAAAGCCTACAGTGTAGCCTATATCTTCAGTGAATCTACCAATCTCTTCCCAATTATGGAAAGAGATATGGAGTTCTCTGTTTTACAACTTGCTTCTCCTCCCCTGCCCTCCCACATCCCTGCCAAATCTCTGAGCCATGACTCTGAAGCTGGGAATTGGGACAATGGCGTTCTTTTCTCTCTCTCTCTTTTTTTTAAAAGATTTTATTTATTTGAGAGAGAATGAGAGCAAGAGAGAGAGCATGAGGGCGGGGAGGGTCAGAGGGAGAAGCAGACTCCCTGCTGAGCAGGGAGCCCGATATGGGACTCGATCACTGGGACTCCAGGATCATGACCTGAGCCGAAGTTAGTCCCTTAACCAATTGAGCCACCCAGCGCCTGGCATTCTTTTCTCTTAATTATGTCTTCACTTTAGGAACTGCATGCTCTGAGGGTGGGAGATCAGTAGGTTCTGATTTTCTTGTTTGCCTCTCCAAGTGTAGAAACTCCATTTTATAAGCCTGGGCAAGAGCAGTTGGTGCTCCAGAATTCTTAGCGGTGCCATTCCCAAGACAGAGCTTCTATCTTATGAGTGGGGTATGGGTGGAAGCAGGGAGCCTCTACCTTTTGGCTGCACTTGTGAGAAAATTAGACTCAGCAACTGGTAGTTGGGGGCAGGATGAGAAATGTTGATATCCTGCTTCTCCCCTGCCCCATCCCCTTCCTAAGAAGGTAGGCCTTTGACTAGGAACTGAGGGGAGAGGGAGCTCTGATTCCTGGTTGCATCAATCTGGAGTGAAGTTTCAGTCAGTGAGCTGGGAGTAGGGAAGAAAAGTGTAGGTCTTCATCAAATACCACTAACTTCTCATTTTTCTTACTGAGTTTTTGTAGATTGTCTTGAATAAATGTTTCTTCATTTGCTATATGACTTTAAGACTATTTCCAGAAAATTTAATTTTTTTTTTTAAGAATTTTTTTTTTAAATTCATTTGAAACAGAGATACAGAGCGAGAGAGAGAGAGAGAGAGCGAGCAGGAGCAGTGGGGAGAGGCAGAGGAAGAGAGAGAAGCAGACTCCCTGCTGAGCAGGGAGCCCAATGTGGGGCTCGATCCCAGGACCTGGAGATCATGACCTGAGCCGAAGGCAGACGCTTAACCATCTGAGCCACACAGGTGCCCCTCTTTGTTTTCTTTTAAAAATAATTTTCACCAGTTTTACTAGGGAGTGGGTCCTTGGATGTCCTGACACGGTCGTGCTGAAAGTGGAACTGACTTCTAGACTGTTGTTTCTTACATATTGTCATTATTCTAGAATAAGTGACAACACAGTTCCTTTGGGTTATTCAGAAATAATACTGTATCTTCATGTGTTAGTCTATCTCTTCAATAATAGTGTTTTTTAAAAAATACCATTTCTCTTTCATTTATACGTTTATAAGCTCCCATCTATATTAAAAAGAAACTGCTTCACCATAACAACACTGTTGCTCCTATGTTCCTTCTGAATCCCAAACCATCTCCTTCCGTCTTTATACTGACTACCTTTCCTTACATGAGCAGCAGTCACCCATGGGATCAGTTAGCCTTCTTGTGACACTGAATAAGCAGAGAGAGTACATTCAATCGTGGAATCGAGCTTCTCTTTTCCCTTTTCCGTGAGGACCTCGAGTTTTTCTGCCTGCTTCATAGTCCAGAGGAAGGATTTGGAAGGAAACCATTCCTGCATAGAGGACTCTCCAGATTCTTCTTAATACACTATCATTTCCTCACTTAAAAGTTTTCTAGTTTCCACTGTTGTCTTTGCCTTTCCTCCCAGATGTGGGCATTCGTGGGCATGTGATCTGTATAGATACACTGCACCTCACACTGCACCTTACTATTGGTTTGATGCTCTGCTGTTACTGTTTTGAAATTCTTAATAATTTTTGGGCAGAGGATCTGCATTTTCACTTTCACCCCACAAATTATATAGTTGGTCTTGCTGAATGGGAAGTCACTGTGTCCTACAGCATATCCCTAGTGACCAAATGGCAAACACAGAAGGTTTCAGTCAATCTGGGCTCCCTTGGAAGTCACAGTAGCCCCAGAAACATCTGTGTTCTTTGGAAATATTCTTGGCCAGTTTAGACACTAGCACATTGAGTACCACATCTCTTAAGACCTTAGCCTGCCCATATTCCTTATAAGTTCTTTTAAGACTAATTTAACAAGTATTTGTTGAGTACCTATTATATTCTCAGTCCTACTTTGGCTCTAAGAGATATAAGAGACTAAAATCTCATTGAAAGGGATTTAAGTGATAAAATTGTAACTGTGTTTTATTCCAAGAAAGGTTAGAATATCCAAGAAATATTTGTGTTGCATAAGATATTAATAGAGAGGCACTAAAGAAAAGTTATTACTAATAAGTTTGAAAATCACTGGGTCAACAAGTTCTGCACTCTAAGAGTTCATAGAGACTTTTACATAATTATGTGCATCTTGAACCTCTTCATTTTTCTTTAAAGAAACATCTTTTAAAAAAGTGCCAATTATTGCTCGCTACTTTGTGCCAGGTATTGACCTTGTTGCTCCTTCCAAAGAAGAAATTAAAGTGGAGAGGATTTAATGGGGTTTCCCAAGTATAAGAACTTATGAATCAAACTCAGTTCTGATACCTTCACATTTCTAATTCACAAACAAATGAATGAGTGAATAAATCTGGATAGATCTTTTCGAATTGGTTTTTAGGATACAGAATTGGATGTAGTATTAATATATGAGATTAAGAAAGAAATACTGTCTTAAAACATCACAGTTCTCAGAAAATTCAAGAGTTTGACCAAGCAGCTATTATTTATTATGTCTAAGTTCACAGAATAATGTAAATATCTCAAGGAAAACAAAATTTTGCTTTGGTTACTCCTTTTTCAGATTTCTTTTGGTTACTTAACTGTGAGGATGTATTCTTTAAATATCAGATGTTCTTATTTGATATTTAGTGCACTCTGTGGCAGCTTTGTGGGAACTAGCTTTTTGAAAAAGTTTCTTTATCTGAAAATAACTTAAAGATGCTCACCCCTGGACATTACTTCAGTGTTCGTAGATTCCTAATTGGATATGACCTCAGAGAGGCTCTTGTTTAAGTTGTTATTTTGTAGTGAACAACTAGAGACCAAAGAGAGAGAAGGACCTGCCTATGACCTCTGGAAATTTATAATAAAGCTAGGATTGGATCCTGGGACAGTTCTCTTTCTTCTAGTCCTATGTGATAAGAAACATCAACTATCTGTTAAGTAAACAGTAGACATATTCACCGTTCATATTAAAGAAACACCTTTCACATCTTTCAGTACACTAGCGTTCTGTGGAACACAGTTTGGTCAATGATGAATTGGAGACTAATGTTAAATCCTCATTTGTTTAAAATCCAAAATATGTGGAATAGGTAACACATGATAATTTATAAGATGGTAGAGTCCATGTGGTGTGAAGTTGTCATAATAAACATCTTATAATTGGAAAGGCCCTTGGTGCCAAGATTTAGACAGTTGAGACCTCAGTGACAGGTAGGGGGAGAAAAAGGGAGAAGCCAGAGCAGAAGGAATTAAGGCCAAGAGAAATGACTGAGGTAGGTAACTGTTATAGAAATACAACTTCCTGGCAGAGTTGATACTTGAAGCAAGAGAATGGCAACAACATGGTTTCTAATGTTATATATATGGGAAGATAATCCAAGACAATACCTGGGGCTGGACTCAGGGCATTCCTGTCTTCTTTTACACACATACACACCACACACAAACACACACACACACATTATATAATCTCTACCCTTCTTCATTCCTGTCCTTCTGTCCTCATTCCCACCCACATTCAGGGTAAGCAGTGTTAACTATCTGATGTGTATCTTTCCATATTTTGGCTATTACAAATGGTGCTTCAATAAATTCTCGTATGTAGTCTTTTTCTTTAAAAAGTGCTTGATTGCAAAATAGTTGATGTTTATTAGAGGATGGAATATAAAGAAAAGGATAATGAAGAAAATAACAGAAGGAAAAAGAAAGCAACCATACTCTACCTTTGAGAAATAGGCACTTTCCACATTTTGGTGACTATCTGTTTTTTTTTTTTTTCCTGTGCAACTACATATGCTTCCTTGAATGCATGTGAATGCACACATTTCTTTACAATATTGGCATTGCGACCATAAGGCTGCTTTGTGACTTTTTTCTCTAAGTTGTGTACTTTGTATTTTACCATATTGCTAAATATTCCTCTTTATCTAAAAAATGCATTTGTCCTCTGAATGTAAAAAATGACACATACTCATTATATGTGCATATATGTGTGACTGTGTGTGTGTATGGAAAGTATGCATACATATATGTATTGGTTGTAGATTAGATTTCATTTTTAAAATATATAATTATATATGCATATAGATAATATCAGACATGAGATCATATGATACATACTGGTCAACAAATTGCATTTTTTACCAGAGAATATATCTTGAAAGAGCCAATTTATAGAGAGCTATTTTTACATGGATTGCATGGTAGCCCATTATTCATTAATCAAACTTATCAATAGGTTATCAGTTAGCAATTAACCATCAGTGGATGGACATTTTAATTATAAGAATCTGAAAGGACTGAATATAATTAATAAACATCTCATTTTTAACAAATCATGATGAAAAATTCCACCTTTAGTCAAATGCTGCTGCAGATTATAATTAAGACTCAAACTAAAAAAAAAAAAAGAAAAGAAAGACTCAAACTAAACTTTCCTTAGATGAGTGGTGTTTGACCCCTAGCAATTGCAGAGTGCAGCTGGCTGAAGCAAAGAGAGAGGCCAGTTTCACTGGCAGCAGTAAAAAAAAAAAAAAAAAAGGCATCAAAGTAACAGGCAACCTGGTGTGGGCACTATGCATCCTGTTGACAGTCAATAAATGTGTTCTGACTATTGACTGTTAGAATTATTTTAAGCATATATGAAGAGGTGAAGGTCAAGAAAAAGCAGTCTTGGGATCTATCCTTTTAGAAGGGGCCATTTCTGATAACAGAAACTTGAACCCAGAGAGAAAAGTTCCTCAACAAAAAGAATGAGGGCTTTCTAACCATGAGCCATCTCTGACCAGGTGATGCCTGGAATCAGCGCCAGGAATAGCTAAGCTGTCAAGGAAGACTTACTGGAGTTGGTTATTTATAAATCACGTATTTGTTCAATGATTTCTTCAGATCATTCAACCATTATAGCATGGCATCAGAGTATTTCACCTAGAATCAGAGTCCTCTCTGTTTTCTTTAGAAAAAGTTGAAGCTCCTTTTCTCCTTTCATTTGGTGTGGAAATCCTAGGGGGTCACCTTCAGTGTTAATAGGTGATAAATTATAGCAAAAACATTATTTAAAATATGTTGCTTTAGCGTAACGTGCTGTGCCTTTCCTTATGTAAACAAAATGCTTTTATAACATGAGTAATGTATATTTTGTTGGCTTACAAATGAAGGTCCTTATAAGCATGTAACTAAATATGCATTATATTTATTTATTGAAGATGAATAGAAAATGTTATTTACATAAACAAAATCATAAAAGATGCATATTTGAAGCATCCCTATCCAGGTTTAAGATAGGAATAGTGAAGGTGGCTTCTAAACTAGTGACACTTTCAGGAAAATATATTGTATGCCAGTGTATGCTAGTCAAAGCTCTTGGGTAAATGGTTTTCTTAATTATGATGGCTGTGAAAGAGAAAAACTAGTGAAAACATCGACTCTCCCCTGGTTTCAAAAAAAATTAACTTTTTTCCCCCCAGTAAAAGTAGAGACACTTTAGATTTTAGGACCCTCTTGGCTCCTAAAATCTAAGTGCTGCTTGAAAAATGGCCCTTTCAGCTTTTAGCCAGCAGCCACAGCTTAAATCCACAAGAGAGGCGCCTTACAACTCTGCTTTCAATGGCAGTCTGCCATTTCGGAAAATTGTAGCTTTTGAAAGAAGAGAAAAAAACCTAGTAAGCCATTTAATTCATCCCCTTGGAACTAATGTTAGTTAAGAAAAAAATAAGTAGGGTGAGCAAGAAAGATGCCTAATTCCTATTTTAAAACTCTTTCAACGTTTGGTAGAAGTAGAGGCGAAGTCACAGCATCTGCAGTAGCCATTCAAATAGAATAATTGTAAAGAACTCAGCTCCTCTCAGAGTGAAGAAGTATGGATACTTGTATCTGGACACACTGAGAATCAGCAAACAACTAAGGAATGGGTGACCTCGAAATGGTATGACTCATAAATGTGAGGAAAAAATATTTAACACTAAATCCCAAATTTCTTTTCTGTTGTATTTGCTGCATGTATATCTGGTCCTCTGTATGGATATGTACACACACACACACGCACACACACACACACACTTATAGTTATCCATATCAAAAATGGCTCCTAAAAATGAGAGCATACTTATGACCTGGTCAGTGTTCATAAAGGAAAAGAATAAGTTCATTTAAGATTCCATTCCAAGTCCAACTCTGTGAATGCCAACATGACATAATAAAATGTGATTGGAGACCCTATGGGTGAAAGATATTCGAAATTCTAATACCCTTAAAAAAATACATAGTAATTTTTGTAAGTGTATGCATTTCATAGAATGTCAACATTCAACACATGTTTATTGAGCACCTACACTGAGTGAGATCATGTGCTTAGGCACTGGTGACACAAGATAAGCTACAAAGCTTCTCTAGTTTTTAAGACTTTAAATTATAGCAGTAAGCACACCAACAGATCTTGGTTTCCAAATTCTATTTTACCCTCTTAAAGGAAATAGGCTCCATTGGGATTCCATACTGATTCCATGCCTGGGGCAAGGAAAAATACAACGTAAGCCTGGAACGTTCTGTTGTTTCAGAAAGTAAGAGAGTACACAAAGAATGATGGGTGTTTGTCAAAAGGACACAGGAGCTGCATAGAGTGGATCCAGCAAGCCAAACATAGGACAATCTGAACATCCATAAAGAAAAAAAAAAAGGTCATGTATGATAACCATAAATAAACAAGAATGTGTAAATGCATAAGGATATTTTTAAGAGAGAGGGAATGGGAGTTCTGTATAGAATAATACTGGTTCATAAATGTAAAAGGAATAATAGAATTAACAAAAATCACTACTCCACAACCACCTATATAACCAACTCAGGCAAGGATTATCAGTGGGTATGAAACTCATTAGGTAAACATTTGTGGTAGAACAAGATAGTCACAGTCTTAAGTTATTACCCACAGATTATGTATTAAATACAAGTAGGAAAAAGGTACCTTTATAATGGATAAATCTGGCAGATACCATGTTAAAGAAGAGATCAAACGTATGGTCACCAGTGATGGGATAAATACACATTATGTGTCTCCTGATGTGATGACATGGAAAGGACATACCATCACCCATGTAGTACTCTTTAAAGAATGTGCAACCTGAATATAATCATGAAGTAAGAATCAGAAAAATCCAGATCATGAAACTTTCGACATCTGCAAGACAATTAGCTGGATTCTTCAAAAATATCAATGTCATGAAAGACAATACAAGACAGGGGAATTATCCTAGGTTAAGGTCTTTTTTTTTTTTTTTAAGATTTTATTTGTACACACACACACGAGTGTGCATGAGCAGGCACATGTGTGCATGTGTGGGGGGAGGGGCAGAGGGAGAGGAAGAGAATCTCAAGCAGACTCCGAGCTGAGCATGGATCTGGATGCAGGGCTCCGTCTCTCGACCCTGAGATAATGACCTGAGCGGAAACCAAGAGTCAGTTGCTTAACCGACTGAGCCACCCAGGTGCCCCTAAAGAAGTCTTTGAAAAGACACAGGGCAGCCAAAAGTTAGGTGTATTCCTTGATTGGATTCTGGACACCACATACACACACCTGTACACACACATGGCACAGCTATAAAGAACATTTTGATGACAATTGAGGAAATTCGAAGTGGACTTATATTTTAAAATGTTATTGTGTAATATTACATTTATTTAGTATGATAATATTATGGTTGTGAAGGAGAATATCCTTGCTATTAGGAGATACATGCTGAGTAATTTAGGGTGGCTTTTCATGTTTGTAACTTATTTTCATTGATTGATTCTAGAGTGAGTGAGCAAGTGCAGGGAGGGGGCAGAGGGAGAGAGTAATGTGAGTAGGCTCCACACAGAGCCTGACATGGGGCTCGATGTAACTTATTTTCAAATAGTTGAGGAAAAATTGAAATATATATGATACATATATATATAATATATATAAGTGTATATATAATATATGTATCTGTACATATATAATGCACACAGATATTTGAGAGAGAAAGCGGAAATACCAATATGCTGAAAATTGGTAACTCTAGGTGAACAATATATGAGTGTTCATTATACCATCTCAACATCCTTGTAGGTTTGAAATTTTCAAAATTAAACATTGGGGAAATAAGAGTTAAAGTCTAATGGGAACTTAGTTAAAACAAAGTTATTCCTTTACTTGAAAATGAACATATAAACAGGCCTGGATTTGGATCATAATGTGAGTGAGATTGGTTCTCACTCCCACCCCCTCCTGTTCATTTTAGAGTTCTGGTGTTTATATATAAGTATGTTCAGCAAAATTAGGACCCCTTAACTAAAAGGAATTGCAGAGATACTGTCCTAATTTCTCAACTAAAGAAAAATTTTGAAAAAACATGTTATGACTGTATTTTTCTTGGCTCTCATTAATTTACTTGTACACTCAACCAATGACATTTGGGATCAAAGCCCAGTGCCGGGCACCAGGGACACACAGATGGCCAAGACAGGGATCTGACCATCTGGGAGCCCAACTCTCTAGTGAGAGTTACTTTAAATCACATGTAAACACACCTTAGTGTTTAACTAGGTGGATGGATTGTATGGAATTTTTTTAAAGAAATCTACTTCCATAAATTTTATAACAATAGGTATTTAGTATCTGAAGAATCAGACTGCTAATGTCTATAACAGAAGGTTGTAGAACCTTGGCATTCTTTTGAAAGCGGCAGCCTTTGTTGTTTGTTGAGATGAAAATGTGGTTTAGGATTGATTATGTCGAGATGTTTATCTCACTCTGTAGAAATGTTTATCAAAAGTCTCTTAGCTCTCTCATCAGGAATTGTCATTTGAAAACCATGAGTAACTTTTTGGAGAAAGAATTCATTCACTGAGAGATGAAAGCCAAGTTTATCTCAAATTTTTAGCATAGTACTCTGCATGGACATTCTCCCTTAAGAGGAACAGGGAGATTTCTTTTTTTTTAAATCATTTTATTTATTTTTCTCATCATGATAAGTGTGCTCTTTAATCCCCCTCCCCGACTTCCCTCACCTCCCCCAACTACCCTCTAATAACCACCAGATTGTTCTCTATAGTTAAGAGTCTGTTTCTTGGTTTGTCTCTCTTTTTTTCCCCCTTGCTCATTTGTTTTGTTTCTTAGATTCCACATATGAGTGAGATCATATGGTATGTCTTTTTCTGACTATTTCACTTTCCATTATACTCTCCAGTTCCATCTGTGTTGTTGCAAATGATAAGATTTCATTCTTTTTTATGGATGAGTAATATTCCAGTATGTGTGTATGTGTATGTGTGTGTGTGTGTACACCTCTTCTTTATCCATTTATCTATCAATGGACACTTGGGCTGCTTCCGTAGTTAGGTTATTGTAAATAATGCTGCAATAAATGCACATATCCCTCTAAATAGTGTTTTTGTATTTTTTTGGGGGGGGGGTGTAAATACCCAGTAGTGTGATTACTGGATTGTAGAGTAGTTCTATTTTTAATTTTTTGAGGAATCTTCATACTGTTTTCCGTTATGGTTGCACCAGTTTACATTCCCACCAGCAGCGCAAGAGGGTTCCTTTTTTTTCTATATCCTCGCCAACGCTTGTTGTTTCTTGTGTTTTTGATTTTAGCAATTGCAACAGATGCGAGGTGATACTTCATTGTAGTTTTGATTTGCATTTCCCTGATGATGAGTGATATTGAGCATCTTTTCATGTGTCTGTTGGCAAAGACAGGGATATTTCTAAACTAAGAGAATGGAATACAGATATTGATAAGTCTATGGTTGTAACATCTGTCACATGTTGATCAGATGGTTTGTGTAAAAGATCTAGCTTTCTAAGTTGATGTCTAATTCATTAATTCAGTAAAATTTATTGAGCACCTATGAAATGTCAGTGCTGTGCTAGACACTTGGAATGCAAAAATAAATAAGAGTAATTCCCCACCTTGGAAGAAATTACAGACTGATGAGATGAGAGGAAAGAGGACACAGATATGTAAACAAAGTAAGTGTAAAGTTATTATTCATTCTATAATAGAAATACATTAAGGACATTACCTTAAAGTAAATTATAAAATCAAAATTTCAGGCAAATGAGGGAGAGGAGAGAGTATTATCAGAGGAAGGATCAGTGTGAGAAGAGGCATGTTTGGGGACTGTCTGTGGTATATAGCTGGAATCTGGGACATAGGGAGCTGTATAGATGAAGCTGGAGGTGTAGATAGAAGTTGAACCATGGAGAACCTTAGAGAACATACTGTGTCTGGACATTAGATGGTGGGAGTGTCTGAAAATTCTTATACTTTAAGTATAGAAACAAAACTATCAGAGTTGAGGGACACCTGCGTGGCTCAGTCAGTTAAGCGTCTGCCTTCAGCTCAGGTCATGATACCAGGGTCCTGGGATCGAGCCCCGCATCGGGCTCCCTGCTCGGCGGGAAGCCTGCTTCTCCCTCTCCCACTCCCCCTGCTTGTGTTCCCTCTCTCGCTGTGTCTCTCTCTGTCAAATAAATAAATAAAATCTTAAAAAAAAAAAAAGGACGTAGAATCCAGAAGACTCAGCAATAGATGGACTGTCAGGGATGAGGAGTTGAGAATGACTCCCAGGTTTGTGGCTTGGGTGTCTGAGAGTCACTGAGCGTGGTATTCAGTGAAAGTGGGGTACCGGATGAAAACAGGTTTAAGTCAACATACTGTTTTGCCATGTGAAATTTTAGGGACCACTGGGTCAGCCAACAGATAGTTGGATACGCAAGTCTTAAAGACTAGAGAGTAGCTTTACCAGTCCATAGAGATATGGATTGATGGGTCATCAAAATATGACTGTTGAGAGTTGAAAGGATAAGAGTAGACAAGATACCTAAGGAGAGTACACAGAGCTAGAGATGAAGTAAAAAAAACCTGACTTTAAAGAGTGAGTGAAGGGCAAAGAGACATCAGAGAAGACCCATCAGAGTCTTGAACTGGTAGGACTGTTTTAAGATCCCTAGTGTAGTCGCAAGTCACATGACCAACAGAGGCTCTCTACTGCAGCAGCATCTTATAGGTACATGGTATATTTCCACTGAGACAATTGATGGACAGAGCACTGGAATGAGCAAGCCTGGGATTGAATTCCAATTCTTCCATTTGTTGTGTGACATTGGGCATGCCATTCAACTTCTGAGCCTCGGTTTTTCATTCATAAAATGGGGAGTGAGGTAGTGTATAATGCTTGTTATTCCTATTTCATGGTGGTGTTGACAGTCAGATAACACATTTTTTTAAAAAATATTTTATTTATTTATTTGACAGAGAGAGACATAGTGAGAGCAGGAACACAAGCAGGGGAAGTAGGAGAGGGAGAAGCAGGCCTCCCGCGGAGCAGGGAGCACGATATGGGCCTTGATCCCAGGACCCTGGGATCATGACCTGAGCTGAAGGCAGACGCTTAACGACTGAGCAACCCAGGCACCCAGATAACACATTTGATAATGATTTATAAACTGCAAAGTGCATTAGAATTGAAGGCTCTATGATCAACCATTGGAGCTTTGGAGTATACTTTGGCTTACATTCTTGGACTGGAATGGAAACTGAGTGGGGAAAATGGGGGCCAGAGTGAGAGCAGGGACTTGCTTAATTTTCAGCCTTTTCTTTAAGTGAAGGCATTCCTGAAAGACTGCAAAGCAGGCAGCCAGAAAACGTATGCTAGTTTATTTCTTTATTTGACTTCTAAACATTTAATCTCATGAATTTGCAAATAGGTTCTCTTATGAAATTGGGTTTATTGGTGTATTGTAAGATGTGTGAAGGTAGTGGAAACTATCAGTGCTCCACTCAGAATCTCTTGGACCCCTTTATCCCTTGTACTGTTGCTGAGTGCTCCCTCTTCCTCCCCGCCTTTCTGGGTGTTTGGGGTTTTTACAGCCCACCTGCTACTCTCTCTGGAGGACTGCCTTTGGCCTACTGGAGCTGCTTGGTCTACTTGCCACAGAGTCTAAAGTGCTTGGAGTTCACGTTCTCTGCTCTTCCCATCCCCAATCTCCAGCCCTTTGCTAAAGGCTAAAGGGTGCCAAGCCCAGCTCTCTTGCTGTGAGCAAGTATAAACCCAACCCTGGTACATAATTTGTACTCCAGAGCTCCTCTACAGGACCCAGAAAGGTTGGGATTTGGCCTGAAGTGGCTCCTTGCTTCACTTCTTCCTTTTCCTCTCCAGCCTCCTCTCTCTGTTACTGGTTTCTTCTGAGAGTGCTTCCCCAATAAATCCCTGGCATATTCTTTTTCATCTCAGGGCAGTGCCTGCTTCTGGGGCACCTGCCTGACAATGACATTTAACTTGAATAACTGAATATATTTCTTTCTGCATGATCCCTTCTAATACCGAACTGTTTTGATTTAAGGTTCAGTTTACACGAATATTTGTTTTTATTTTAAACATTTTTTACATGAAAGTCATAATGGTGATACTGATATAAAGAAGTCTATGAATAAATTGATAGACCTAACCTAGAGTCCTTAAGATTATTCTCTTATAAGTATCTCTCACAATTTTGAAAGTCTTAACCTAAATCATAACAATGCATTATTTTCATTTAAATTTATTTTTTTAATTTTTAATTTTTATTTTTTTTAAAGATTTTATTTATTTATTTGACAGAGAGAGACACAGCAAGAGAGAACGAACACAAGCAGGGGAGTGGGGGAGGGAGAAGCAGGCTTCCCACCAAGCAGGGAGCCGGATGTGGGGCTCAGTCCCAGGACCCTGGGACCATGACCTGAGCCGAAGGCAGATGCTTAACAACTGAGCCACCCAGGCGCTCCTTCATTTAAATTTATAAATGTTAATTCCATTTGTTAATGCATGCTATATGTCAGACACTGTGATTGCTGCTTTGCCTGTATTATCTTATTTACTCTTCCTAGTCAATCTATAAGATTGGTCTCATTATCTCCAATTTACAGATAAAGAAACTAAGGCTCTAGAGGTTAAGTAATTTATCCCAGATTGCATGGTAGATAGCTAGATCCTGAGTTTGAACTCCTAAGCCCATATACTTGCCATCAAATTTCATTGCATTAAAATGGATGAAATAGTAAGAAACATTTCAATACAGTTTCTTCCATGTTAATTAAACAGGAATGTGTTCTATGGAGCATTCTTGTTCTGAAGTGATTCATAATCCCATGAAAACTTTAAATAAAGTATGAGAAGTTTCTCATGAATAATCTTTTTCCTTAACAGTGGTTTGGAAAGGAGTGCTCTTTCATAGTAATGATAGAAGCCTTCATGAAAGGACTCTGAGACAGTGTGTCTAAATGAAGAAACAGTTCTTTGAAAAATAATCATTTTGGTATTTTAGGCCACTTAAAAATATTACATCAGCTCCCTTCAGACATTTGACGGATGAGATGGTAGAAAACCATAAGTCAAGGAAGATAGTCTCTTGAGTAGATTTTTTGTGTCTCTAGCTATCTACACAATGGATTAAATAGTGCTTTTCTTTTGAGGATGTTTTAAGAGTTTTTAGACACACTGTTTTCATATTTCTAATCAGTTTCCATATCATTCCTTGGCCCCAAGAAAGGCTATTGATAGAATTCAATCAGGCAGAGGAAGGGTCATGGTCCTTGCTGTGGGAGTTGTTTGAAAACTCTCAAAGGACATGTGGTCAACTCCACTTCTGTGTGATGACAGATGGGCCATATATTTCTCTCAAAAGTTAGCCATTGGCTGTAGATGCTAAGTCATAGCAATGAAAACTGCAGAAGTTTATCAAGAGGAATTGCATGTAACCTTACAAAATACATGGCAACTAAATAAAAACAGTGTTACCGGAAACACTAAAAAAATATCCATGTGCCAATGGAGTATAAGACTAAAGAAAAGAAAAGCAAGTTCAGAGACAGGCTGGCCCTGGAAGTCTGATTTAGCCTCTTGCCTGGGAGTTGAGTGTATAAATGAAAGAGGCATGCTATCCAATGTGCTGAGAGGAAAAGAATTAAGAACATCTGAGTTTCTGTGAGAGAAGAAATGGCCTTCCCAAACCCACTCATTTCTATGGGAAGTAGCTGCACAAACGTTTTACCATTCAATAAAAGTTCCCAACCATGTGCTTGTTTCTGTTGTGTTTAATGTGCTGGTTGAGTGCTGTACCTGAAATAACTTTTGTAGCCTGGCATCTGATACGTGTGCATTGTAACTGGAAGCAGGCATGAGAACAGGGTAGTGTGGTGCGGGTGTTTGTGAGAACTGGAACATGGACATTGGAGTCATTTGGAAAAATGGCCTGTCCAGGCGAGCCAGAGATACAATAGGATGGTGAGGAGGAGATGAGGGAACCTATAGAAAAGAACAGGGACAAGAAAGGGGAAAAGAGGAAAAAGGAATTACGGGAAATATGCCAAAAATAGGCAATCATACTTGTGAAGAAAATCTCCAACTTCAAATTATATCTTTTTAGTTTGAAATCCCTCCTCGTGTACTTGGCAGACCTCTTCGTGTTTATATATTGTCCCTGTTTTTGACTCTTGTGCCTATTCTAAATCTTAAGCCTTCCATCCCCAAAATTTTACTTAAAATGGTTCAATTCAAGATAGATCTTGCTCAGGGAGAAGCATATCCAAATTCATATGACAGATTTGAAATAATATTTATTTAAATAGACACTCTATTTCCATGAAACTTCTTGGACACTGAAAAAAAAGAAAAAAAGTAGCTCTCATTAAAATATCTCTTCCCGTGTGTTCCCAGAATGTCAAATGGCCACTGCATTCTCCTCCAGGGAGTTTATAATCAAGCCCAGGACCCAGTTAGATGGAAAAAAAAAAGGCTTTTTTTTTTTAGGCTTAACAAAGTCATATTCTTTCTTCCACCAATCCTTGCCCTCTGTAAAAAATAAAATAAAAATTTTAAACCTGTTTATAAAAAAATGTTTCCACCTATTAGGCCATAATAAGGAACAGGAGTTTTATTTAGTATGGAGGCAGAATAAAGTCATATTTTGACTCTGTCCTGCACACACACATAAGAAACTCTAAGAAGCATAGACTTTGTGATAATCATTTTTTTCTCAAATATTAAGTGTTTGCCAAATCCCTACAATACTCAATGCCTACACTGTTTCAGATGTTAGGAAACTTGCAGTAGATATTAGACATATCCTACCTTCAATTCACAATATGATAGAGACACACACAGACCTGAGGGTCAATATGGAAGCACTTTTGCATAAAATTCAGAGATGCAAATTCAAATGCCTGCAGGGGCCAGACAGGTAATATAAAGGTGTGAATGTTAGCGTATGTAAGGCATCTGGGGTTGGTGGGACCTATGGTGAAACTGAAGACATTGAAATAATAATAATAAAAACAATCTTAAAAAAAGCACTGCCCCCGGAACGGCATCAGATTTGGCAGCTGTAGTCTGCAACTTAAGTGTGCCACGTCTGGCACAGATAAATGGAAGGCTTACGTGATTATATGAATGCGCTGAAGAGAAATAAGGAAAGGGATTAAAAAGAGTGC
This sequence comes from Neomonachus schauinslandi, assembly GCF_002201575.2. Classification (NCBI taxonomy): domain Eukaryota; kingdom Metazoa; phylum Chordata; class Mammalia; order Carnivora; family Phocidae; genus Neomonachus; species Neomonachus schauinslandi. The sequence continues at coordinate 31,525,914 of NC_058408.1, read as the reverse complement.
TAGTAGGTTGAAGATTAAGTGACCTTTATCAGGGAAGGTTTTCTGGAAAAAGGTCATGAGCTGTGGTCTAAAAGCATGCATTTTATTTTATTGAAGACCCTGAGAATGCAGAAGAAATTGAAGGCTGAATGGCTTGTTCCAACTGGTATTCCTCTTCTAAATATCCCTTTTACACTATCACATTCTCTTAGCTGATTCTATAAATTTCTTTTGAGGCTGGGAATGTCAAAGAAGAGAGATGGGAAGAAGAGATGGTGGGGCTGAGACCATGGGGAAGAACCTTTTCCTCTTTTCCTAACCAAGGAGAAAAAGGGGGTGGTTCTGGAGAAGAACAGCCTCCATTTTTCAGACTCTTGCCCACTGAGGGTACCAAAATCAGCTGTTCATTGCAGTGGAAGTAAACCAAGTAGCTGAGTGATCATTCCTAATTCTCTGATGATGAATCACATGTATTTATTTTAGCATCAGGGAAAAATTTCCTGAGAGACTTCTGTGAGCATTAGGATGCCATTTATTTCAAGGGGAAGGAGGCTCAAGTATTTATCTCTCTGAAGGCATATATTATTCTCCAACACATTAATTGGCCATGTTAGATTGATTTTTGAAAAATGTTACCTTACTGAGGAAAAATTCTGATTTCCTGGTGCAATTATCTTCTGTGTACTTATCTTTCCAGTAAAAGCTCTTCACCAAAGGGCTTTTCAGTGGCTAATTCCAATGAAGGTTTTTAAAACATGATTTAAAAGAGCATTTTAAAGAAGATATAAGAATGGTTCTGTTGAGGATTTAAACTTTTCTTTCTTTTCTTTTCTCATTTTTTAAAAGATTTTATTTATTTGATTGAGAGAGAGAGCACAAACGCAAGCTCGGGGGAGGAGCAGAGGGAGAGGGACAAGCAGACTGCATGCTGAGCACAGAGCCTGATGGAGGGCTTGATCTCACTACCCCAAGATCACGACCTGACCTGAAATCAAGAGTCGGTCACTTAACCGACTGAGCTACCCAGGCGCCTCTAAATAAAAGAGTATTAGGTGTTGGCAATTGCTTGAATACCAGAGGCCTGAAAGAAATTAGCAAAGATGTCTAGAAAATTAGAGAGCGAATCTGCTAAGAACCTCTGTGTCTGCAGTTGCTTCAGAGGTGATACACATGGTCCAATTCTCTATTCAAGGCTTGAGTTTCTTCTACAGTATCTTGACTGGTAATCCAGCTTCTGTCTGATGTCTTCCAGTGTTGAGAGAATTTACTATCTCTTAATGAAACTCATTCCATTTTTCTTACTTCTTAAGTCATTCAGAAATTTTTCCTTAAAGTAGTATAATTTTTTATTGCTTTCAGTTACTGTGGAACACACTAAATAAGTTTGAATCTTTTTGTAAATATTCATATATTTGAAGGTACCAATTATCACACTCTAAATAGAAACACTGAATCTTGTTTCCCTTTCTGTTTTATTTTTCTAGTCCAATTATAATATTGCTAATATAGAGGGTGTGGGGATGTTTTCTGTGGTCAGATGGCTGTTTTTTCTCAACTCAGTGAGGAGCAAGATGGAGTGGATGTACATGAAGATCACTCTCCTGGCCTAGGAGTTTGGGGAAGAAATAAAATTAATAATAGATCTGAATCCTGGGCTTGTGAGTTCTGCTATTTAAAGGAGGGACACAACACATTGCTAAGAGCTACTTCATGAAAGAGCACTTGAGGATGAATGGCATGCATATTCTTAGGTGAGATTAATCTGGGAAGACCAGTAGGAGGTGAGATGTACTCAGGAATTAGAAGACCATGAGGTACATCGTTACAACAAACTCTGGGTCACAAATAAGATGTCAAGAGTTACTCTTGGGGTGCCTGGGTGGCTCAGTTGTTAAGCATCTGCCTTTGGCTCAGGTCATGATCCCAGGGTCCTGGGATCGAGTCCCGCATCAGGCTCCTGCTTGGCGGGAAGCCTGCTTCTCCCTCTCCCACTCCCTCTGCTTGTGTTCCCTCTCTCGCTGTCTCTGTCTGCCAAATGAAGAAATAAAACCTTTAAAGAAAAAAACAAAACAAACAAAAAAAAGAGTTACTCTCAAAGTAGTTGTGCTTACTTACTATTGACTCTACAGCAACTGGTAAATAAAATCAAAGCAAGTTTAGGCAGAGCCAAAAATTCATTTCACTATTTAGTAGCAAAGTTTTGTGTGTCTACAAGCTTTTGAGAATTTGCCAGGTGGAAATAAATTTCCTCAAATTATTTGATAACTTTCCTTAGTATGTAACAAATTTTTGTTGAGATTTTAACATAAATATTTTAGTTTAACTACGTACTCTCAAAATAATTTCTTTGTGATAAAATTTTAAAAAATTTTTTTACCCTTCATAAATCATTAGTCTTTGTTGAGCATTTTCTTCAACTCCCCAACAGTGTTTCCCCTTTGGGCTGAAACCAAGTATGGAAAATTTCACCTTACCAGACACGCCTTCTTGGAAACCATAAGCGGTGGTAAGGGAGTTTAAATTTATATTTAACTTCAAATGCTTTTTACCACAAATGATATAACATGGGGTACTGAGCAATCATTTTTTGGTATAATTGAGCTAGCTTGTTGGTTTATTCAATTATTTATGAGCCACTTAAAGATTTATTTAGGTATTTCAGCATACTCTGACTCCATCTCCCAAAATCGAACATCTACAGCTTCTGTTTTTCCTTTTTGGGTACATAAATAACAGGATTTCATACCCATAAAAAATATTTCCATGATGCAAAACAATAAGGGGATTATGTATTATATGAGGTTGTTGGGAACCCCCAAACATAAAGAATATAGGAATAAAATGACATGGATCTCAAATATACTCTGTTGATATGATTTGAGCCTGAATTAAAGAAAGCAATGTTGTGAGAGTAAAGCATGTGCTTTTTTTTTATTTCCTCATTTAAGGTTTTATAGTTTTAAAAAATGGACAAAATAAGGATTTGAGAAATTGGAATGTTAAGTCAAAAGTGACAAACTCATACTCAATAGAAGTGCCAAGAATTAAACATTAAGACTGGGGTCCTGATTATTTACTTATTCCTTTATTTATTTGTATTCATATATTTATTTATTCATCACTTTGAGTCATTTGGATAAAAACTACTATAATATAGGAATTAAAAAATTTCAGAACAGAAGGGGAGAAAAAATAGAGTAGAAAAATTTAATAAGTAATAAAGGAAATTTGGTGAAAATCTAGAATACTTTTGATTAGATACAGGAGGCAGTGGGAAGTAATAACTTTGATTAGGACTGTCTTTTTGTTATAGGTGTCTTGGAATTCTTTGGGAAGGTGTAGACAGAGCGAGGTCATAGAAGTCAGAAGTATTTAGAATGAAATGGGGAACAATGCTAGTGGAACAGTTGCCACTTATAACTGCTGGAAGGTGTGCCCTGAATCTGTCAGCAGGATTTCTGTCTGGGTTGAGTTGTATAAACAGCAGGGCAAGGAGATCAAACCTAACTTATTTTTACTTTGGGTCTTCATCGGCCCTTGGAGAAAGTGACAATCTTACTTACATTATTATTTTTTTTTATGACTTTTTGGCCTTAATTCTGCTTAGCTTAGTCAATGCAAGTCTCAATATTGGGGTTTTCAGGCCTTCTATGGGATTAGCACCTTTTTATGCCTTTAGTTTACCCTCAGCTGCCTACAGCTCTAACAGCATCAATTATAATTTGTTAATTTTAGATTTTTGATCGCATCACTTACGGGATTTCACTTGTTCGTTTATAGTACAGCTCTGATTATTTTAGATGATATACTCATTCACCACAGCTTTGTGTGGCTAATTTCCTCCATGCCTGCCATCCCCATATGCTGCCAAGAGAAGGCTGTTCTCGAAGAAACTTTAGAATAAAAAAGAACATAAAACTAACCCCCAAAGTGTCAAAATGGCAGGGCATTGTCCTGAATGACCTCTAAGCAGTAACAGTTATTTAAATAAAGAGAGAGCAATAAAATAACCACTACAGCAACAAAAATCACAATAGGACAGGATTTAGGTAGAGACTTTTTATTCATAATTTATTGTAGGAATTCAATATGCTAGTGTGCATTATGAATCATCAATAAAGGATACTGTGCTCCATATTCCCCACCAACTTATTTAAGATTAAACTGATTTTTGGCAGAACATCTAATAGATTTAGCAGAACATGCTTTGAGAAATGTTGCCCTATATTAACTGATTAAAGCTTTTCAGTCTCCAGAGAAGAGCCTTGCTTTTAATATAAGAAAATTCATACAGACTTCGAGTTATAAAATAAATCAATCATGGATGTGTAATATTCAGAGTATAGTCAATAATACCATATTGCTGTATTTGAAATTTGCTAAGACAGTAAATCTTAAGAATTCTCAACACACACACACAAAATTTGTTAACTGTGGTGACATGTTAACTAGACTTATTGTGATTATTTTGCAATATACACAAATATCAAATTGATATATTGTATACCTGAAATTAATATAATGTTTTAGGTTATTTATTTATGATTAAATAAAAAAAAGGAAGAAGATTCATTGCAGGAATCTGGTTATTATATCCACACAGGGGGTTTGCCAAGTCAGTTTAGCTATGAATGGGCAGGTCTTCATTTTCCTCTTGTCTTACGGCCCGAGGTGGGCCTGGAGCCCTTGGGGAAAGTCAAGTGACTAGTTCTGAACATGTATTTTATGTCACCTGCATGGCTCTCCGGAGTGTTTCTCTCAAATTTGGAGGCAACATAGTTTGCCTGATGATATTTCAACAAAAGCCAAATTTGCAAATGCCAACTCATCAAAGAATCAATTCACCCAAGGACCAGTTTTCTAAATTTACTGATTTCAAAACACTGGTTTCTTGTAACCACAAGAAATATATTCATAAGTTTTATAGATATTTCTGTAGAATAAAGTGCTTTCAGATAGTTTTTTTTGGAGAATTTGTTAAAAGTTCTAGTTGGTAGGTTTTCGTAACTACATTTAAATATTTAATCTGTCTCTAGCTCAGCTTCTCACTGCTCCATGTGGAGGATTGGGGACACAGTGGGGACTTTATGTGCGGGAATGGGGACAAAGAGCTGACACACAGCTCTCTTCTGAGCTGCCTGCTTGGGGACTAGGGAGACTGAGGAGCAGATTCAGAGAAACTGAGTATCTGAGAGAGGAAGAGACTGAGGGTCAGAGAGAGGGGGAGAGGTTCAGAGAAAGGGGGAGGTGAAAGTCAGAGAGAAGACAATTGAGAATAAAGAACAATTAGGAGATTTTAGTGCAGGGAAGGTGCCAAGCCATCCAATGTGAATTTCTGTGAATTTTAACATATTTTATTTTTAAAGTGTAGTAAACTAGTGAATTGCTAGATTTGGTGAATAAGGTCATACATGACTACTTTAGTCAACTGGCTTTTGGTGACCTGCAATATTATTGCCAAATGTCGGTATTTTCTTCCTGGTTATATTCCTAGTGACTTGCATAGGCACATACACATCGAGGAAAAGCAATATATAGTTAAGAGAATAAAGGCAAGAATACATAGATGGAGGCGTGAAGTACCTGGAGCTGAATAGTCTCCAAGTGATACTCTCTTTGGCCTTCTCTATGCACAGACCTCCTGTGGACAATTGAACAGACTGACTTTGTTTGTACTCATTTAGTGGTCTTAAGAAGACATCTGTAAAACAAAAAGGAAACAGAATGTTAATAAAATCTAATTCCCATTTAAGGAGAGGAAGTGTGGTGTTTGGCAGTCTTTCAAATTATATCTGAAACTAAATTGATTTGCTTATTTCTCCATCTTGCCCTTTTATTTTATATTGTCAATAGAATTCTTTCTACTAACTGCTGGAACTCCTATTATTTAATAGTACTTGTCCTTCACAAGGAATTAGATTTTTTAAAAATCACTACTTTTAGCAATTATCTCAATTTAGATCGAATAGGAGGCTTTCTCCAGCCGTCCCCCGCTCTGCCATTTTAGTAATGACCTCAGCTCTGGAGTATTGAAATCTGACTCACACTCAAAGTTCTGTACTTTAATTTGCTTTCATCTCAGTGGTTTATTTATACTCATTTGATTTTATGTTTTGATGATCGTTATTGCTTCCCTTTTCAATAACATTAAGACTTTTACGAACCAAATGAGATTTTATGCATCACCATATAAGCTAATTTCTTAATAAATTTACCTTCTAGGGACTTCTTTCACCAAATTGTGTATAATATACAGTAATGCAGAATGAGTAGTATATAGGAACTCTTTTTGAAGCAGATAGTTTTTTAAAAACACTTCTGATGAAATATTTCAGACATTCGATAAATGAAGAGAATAGTACAATGAACCCACATGTGATCATCACACTTGTGAAAATAAATTTTAAAAACCTTATTTAAAATGGAGTTGGGGGGGGGTGGGCGCCTGGGTGGCTTAGTTGTTAAGCATCTGCCTCTGCTCAGGTCATGATCCCAGGGTCCTGGGATTGAGCCCCACATCGGCATCGGCATTCGGGTTCTCTGCTCAGCGGGAGGCCTGCTTCTCCCTCTCCCCCTGCTTGTGTTCCCTCTCTCGCTGTCTCTCTCTCTGTCAAATAAATAAAATCTTTAAAAAAAAAGATGGAGTCGGGAAACCCTCAAGGGGGAGCTCTCAAGCCCATGCCAACCTTGGCAGCCTGCATAATCAGGAGGAAGGTCAGATGTGGTGGAAATTTTAAGAGAACTAGAACTAGAGGGGGAGCCTGACGAAGATGTGACTGAATTGCTACAATGTCATGATAAAATTTTAATAGAGGAGGACTTGCTCTTTATGGAGGGGCAAAGAAAGTGGCTTCTTGGAATCTATTCCTGGTGAAGATGCTGTGAAGATTGTTGAAATGACAACCAAGGACTTAGAATAGTACCTAAATTTGGTTGATAAAGCAGCAGCAGGGTTTGAGAGGGATGACTCTAATTTTGAAAGAAGTTCTATTATAGGTAAAAATGTTATTAAATAACATCGCATGGTACACAGAAATTATTTATGAAAGGAACCAATCATTGTTGTCCTATTTTAAGAAATTGCCACAGCCACCTTGATCAGTCAGTAGCCATCAACATGGAGGCCAGAACCTCCATCAGCATAGAAATTATAACTCATTGAAAGCTCAGATGATGGTTGGCATTTTTTAAAAATAAAGTATTTTTTAAATTGAGGCATGTACTTTGTTTTTAGACACAATGCTATTTCACACTTAATAGACTACAGTATAGTATAAATATAACTTTTATATGTACTGGGAAACCAAAATTTCATTTGACTTGTTTTATTGGGATATTCGCTTTATGGTGGTCGCCTGGAACTGAACGTGCAGTATCTCTGAGCTGTGCTGTGTTAGTAATTGTTGTTGTAGTGTTTTTACTAATTTGGTGTAGTTGTGCTATTAGAATTAGGTTTAATCATTTGGGCTGCTCTGATTGTTCTCAAACCTTAATTCAGAATCAGTTTTAGTTATGTTTTTAGTGTGCGGTATAATTGAATACAGCTAAAGCACCCATACAACAATGGGAAACATATTTATCTACAAGAAGGACTATTTATATCAGTGATTCTAGTGCAAGCTTTTCAGATTTTAATTATACTCAAGGGAAATAGTTGTACTCAGCAATATATCAAACTTTTGATGCCTCTGGAGTTCATTACCATACAATAATCGCATTATCTGTCACATCTTATTGCTTAATTTTTGCTTTTCAAAGCTTCTTTATTGGCTGCATTACCTGGTAGTAACAGAAAAGAAAAAGGAGCTACTATAATTGTAAACCTAGTTTCTTATGCAGGTGGAGAAATTATGTGTGGGTAATACTTTAACTCAAAAGATGCTTGTATTTTTAATTTAGATTTTGCTCATGAAAAATAGACTTGGAAACACTGTCTACATCCAAGTAGATATCAGTAATTAACTCCTCCTCCACAAAAACCCCCAAACTTTCTCTACTATGTAAGCAATATTCATTATACAACAATTAGAAAATATAGGTAGTCACAAAGAAAAAAATTACTAGAGATAACAACTGTTAACCTTCTGTTAAGTGGTTAGACTTTTTTTCTAATAATATAGTATAATATATAACACAAATCACATATATCTTTATATTCATTTTACAACAATTTGAATTCTACAAACAATATGCTTTTTTCACACAATATGTTATGAACATCTTTTCATACACTGCTACTCAATCATTCTTTATTGTTGCCTAATAGTTCACTGTTAGACTCACATGATAGACACATTTACACTGTCTCTAATTTTTTAAAGATTTTTATTTATGTTTTTTAAAGATTTTATTTATTTATTTGACAGAGAGAGAGATAGCAAGAGCAGGAACACAAGCAGGGGGAGCGGGAGAGGGAGAAGCAGGCTTCCTGCTGAGCAGGGAGCCTGATGTGGGGCTCGATCCCAGGACCCCAGGATCGTGACCTGAGCCTAAGGCAGACACTTAATGACTGAGCCACCCAGGTGCCCCTAAGATTTTTATTTTAAGCAATCTCTACACCCAACCTGGGGCTTGAATCACAAGCTTGAGATCAAGAACTGCATGCTCTACTGACTGAACCAGCCAGGCCCCTATACCGCCTCTAATTTTTTGTTCTTCTAAACAACTAGACAAGAAACATTCCTGTATATATGACTTGTCCAGTTAAATTTTTATGATAAATTACTAAAAGGAGAATTGTCCAAAGTAGCCAATTTTAAAGACTTTTGAATCACATTGGAAAAATGGCTTCCAAAAGAGCTATACCAAAATATTCCTCTATGCTTTCTTGTGGATAAGGGATTCTGATTTCCCTACATGCTCACTAACTCTAGGTAGTTTATTTTAATCTTTGTCAGTCTGATAATAAAAATTTCATCTTGTTGTTCTTGTGTGCATCTGTTAAGTCACCAGAGAGAATAATTTTTTGTATATTTATTAGACATTTGTATTTTTCCTACCCAGTGCATTGCTGCTTTGCATTTTTAGAATTGTTTCCTGCTAGAACATTTACGTTTTTTTTCTTAATAATTTGAAAAGCTTTTGACATATTGAGGAGGTAATCTTTTAAGTATAATGCATTTTGTAAATGTTATCCTACTTCATACCTCAACTTTATGGGTTTTTGTTGTTGTTATATAGTAGTCAGAGGGGCATCTGGGTGGCTCAGTTGGTTAAGTGTCTACCTTTGGCCCAGGTCATGATTCCGGGGTCCTGGGATCAAGCCCCATGTTGGGCTCTCTGCTCAGCGGGGAGTCTGCTTCTCCCTCTGCCCCTACCCCCAATCATTCTCTCTCTCTCTCTCTCAATCATTGTCTCTTCTCAAATAATCTTTAATCTTTTTTAAAAACGAAGTTATTAGCTCCAAGAGGGAAATTTTACTGATTTTTTTCAGCATTATGGAGGCAATAGTTATTTCTTATATATACTTAAGCCTCTTTCTGGAATTTCTGTTTTTTTTCTATCCCTAGTACTTTAAGCATCTTTATGTTTTATGGTCTGGTGGGTAAGGACCCCTTCCTGATGTTTCTTTGTTTTTTATTATGCTTTGTTTTAAAAAATGTTTTGACTACTTAGCAAATTTATTTTTCATTAACAATTATTTTTAGATAAAATTTATAATCTTTTCATTGATTAGAGTTGGAACTGTGAATGTGTTAATTAAATAGCTAAATTTGGGGAGAATTAACATCTTTATAATATTAAGCCCTCTAGTGAGGAAACATGGTATCTCTCTCCAGATAGTCAAGTTTGCATTTATGACTCTCAAGAATATTTGAGAATTTTATCTATGTGGGTTGTATTTATTCCCTTAATAAATATTTACTGAGCACTTACTCTGTACCAGGCTCAGTGCTGAGGATTTAATAGTGAAGCAGACAGGTGGGCTTATATTCTTGTGCGGAGATAGAAAGTAAATATATGAACCAATTAATAAAATTAAAAAACCCAGAGTGGGAAGTAATAAGATGGCAGTAAAAAGGTTAGAGTGATAGAGAGCAATTAGGGAAAAGGGAGCAGCTTTAGCTGGTGGACAGGGAGTCTTCTCTAGAGATGATGCTTGAACAAAGAATTGAATTCTGATAAAAATCCTGTTGTCTGGGAGAACATTTCAGGAGAGGGCAAGCACATGTAAAACAGATTAGACTGCCCTTGCTGTGTTTGAGTCAGCAAGAAGCGGGCAGGATCAAGATCATGTCGGAACTTGTCATCTGAGAAGAGGAGCTTGGCTTTACCGCCTTGTTGCATCAGGAAGTCACTGAAGAACTTTAAGCAAGGTGGGATATGGTCAGATTTGTGTTTTAAAAATACCATGCTGGCTGCAGTGTGGAAAATGGACTGTCGTGTAGCATGGGAGGATGTGAAAAGGCTTGTTAGAAGGCACTTGCAAGCCTTTGAGGGCAGAGCAGAGGCAAAGATGAAGCCAGAAGCAACTGTGAGCAAGAGCAGGTCACTCAGGTAACCAGAATACTTAATTCACCAGAGGAAAATCAGGACTGTGACTTCCCAAGAGGTTGCCTTCAAAGCAGTCTCTGATGCCTCACAGGGCAAGAGACAGAGGAATGGACCCAGGAGGCAGGGACAGAGGAGTTTTGGTAAGGTAACAGCAAAATTACCCAACGATACCAGGTAGGTATTTTGAGATTATGTTTTCTGTTTTAAGGTGAGATACTTAATTATTTTCTAAACTTCCTCTGATGTTTTTAATATCTCATATCAATGTAATTCATAAGGTTTCATTTTGTTGAAGATGGTGGCTAATATAGCTAAATTCCCAAGACTATACATAGCAGAGGAGAAAACTACAACAGCCCTAGAATTCAGTGGTACAAAGAATGCACAAATACTAGCCAATGACAACTTTAGAACCTGGTTAGTACTATGCTTTCATTGGAGATTGAAAAAATCTGTGTGCTCCTAATAAAAATTCGTATAAAGGATTAGATAGTGGTGCAGTCTATTGATAAAAATACTTTTTCTCATTACAGTTTTAGAGAACCTAAAATTTCTACCATTAACTTCATTAGTTATCATTTTTAATGATTTTGCATTGTTTTAATTATTTTAATAATTCTTAGTATGTTATAGTTAACAAATTTTATTTAGCGCAAATTTATTTAGTCTCTTATGTTACACTATAAACTTATACTTTATTATTTTCATTTCACAGGTAAGAAAAATTCAGAGACATGGAATTGCCCATTAAAGGTCACTCAGTTGGAAAATGGTTGGTAGATCACTAAAATCCTGGCCCTCTCCCTCTAAGACCAAATTACGTTTCTACCAGTCATTGTCTAAAGATATTGGTATAATTTTATTTAACATGGAAAAACAACTTATGGTAAGCAAGATCCTTAGGGGATGCAGCAGGTTTTATAGGGGGTGGAACAAGCTGGATTCTCAGGGTGGGAAGATTGGTGATATTTGGATGCTAGGCATTCAACAATTTTGTAGGACCCCTGGGATCCATTTGAGACTAACCTCTGCAGTCCAGGACCCTCACCTGAAAATCAGCACAATGGTCTGAGGCACCTTGGACCCTGCTCTGGAGGAAGTGGAAGTGAGCACCTAATTTCCCATTTTGCCCTTGAATGCACAAAGGGTGTTGTCTAAATATTAATAGACAAACTTGCAATTTTTTAATTGATATTGATAGATTTATCAAACTTAAATCCTACCACTGTTACACAATGTCACCCTTGAAGTCAACAAGCTACTCAGGTCATGGATATCTCTAAGAATCTTTGGACATTTTTCATGTCCCAGCCATTAACTGTCACTCTTGAACCTTCACCAAGAAATATTCTTTCCTCCTCTGTGATACCATACCAGCTAACTTGACAGGGAAAAATTTACTGTGCAAATGTTATTGCCAGATTAAATACCCTCCTGTTGATGCCTTCCTCATAGCCCCTGAGGACCAACCTATCCATAATGCGGTCATAGCTAATTTGGACATTGATTTACCAGCACCTTTATGTCTAAATCAAGCCCAAACTAAAGGTCTTAAGGAGGTGCAGACTTTTAGGGGGACAAAATTTCCACGGACATAGGCAGGATTATTGGGGTTGCACACATCAAGGTTCAGATTGATTCATTTAAATCTCTACCCCAACTTGCACCATACCTTCTTAACTAGTAGCTGGAAAAAAGGGTAAAACTAATACCTGAAAGGATAATAATTAAAGGATCCATCATACCTTACACAGCCCTTGTAACACTCCGATCTTCCCCATTAAAATTCCCAATAGGTGGGGTTAAAGGCTTTCTGCGGGACCTCAGGACATTATTAGAATAATCATTCTCCACATCCCTGTTGGGCTAGATCCAAATGTTTCATCTCTGGTGCCTCTTGAGGGGGCATATTTTACAGTTGTAGATTAGTGTTCTGTGGAAATTTCTTTAATGTTCCTTTAGATTCTAAAATTTAAATGAAAATAGTCGATACTTTTTTTCCCTTCTCCTGGGAAAATCAACAATATACTGGGCTATTTGCTCTAAGGATTTGCTGAGGCACCATCCTGCTCTACATAATCAGTCAGGACTTCAAGGACATAAATTTCATTGTGATTCTAATTTTATCTAATATGTGAATGACCTTTGTTGTGTTCTAAAGGTAAGGTCAATTCTGAGGCCTCCTAGGTACTTGTTTTAGCTCAGAAAGGACATAAATTTCCCAAAGAGAAGTTACCATTTCCTCGAAGTGAAGTTCGTTATCTGGGACATGATTTATCCTAAGACAGTGAATTCCTGATCTCTGACAGACCATGGCTTGTTCAGCTTTCCTACGCTAGTAACTAAGAGACAGTCAAGTGGATGTCTGAGGCTCACTGGCTACTCTAGGCAATGGCTTTGCAACTTTCCTGAAATTGTTATACTCCAAATGACTTAATTAATCCTTCGTAGTGGACCATCATTTCTGGGAATCTAAACATGAACAGAACTTCTGTGACTTAAAATTAGCCCTTCTACTACCACCTGCTCTGGGTTTGACCTTAATTATCATTAGACTTTCTATTTGTATATGAGAGATATGGATAAGCCTTTGGACTTCTGATTCAATTTCATAGTAATTACCAGAGATCAGTGGTCTTTCTCTTGAGCATCTAGTGGCAAAATCTACTCATCTTGTCTAAATGCATTGGTGGGAGCAGCTAAACTAATAGAGGTTTCTCCTGACTTGATCCTAGGCTTTCCTTTAAATTTGCTGGTCTTTTGTGATATAGAGTCTTTGTTGCTGAAAACACACATTTACCAACAGGTAGCCTGACCACCTATGAAATTCTATTATTTTTCTGCTCACATATTTCCATATACCACCGTAATATTTTGAATTCTGATATTCTTCTCCTATAACTTGAAGAAGAGGAGATCCATGACCACTTAACCTCTAGGTATGAGCTAGCTATACTCAAAATAGATTTGTTAGAAATGTTTTAGAAAACACAAACTTAATCTTCTCTCTTGTGGATCATATCTTCCAGCTGAAACAGAAAAATATCAGGCAGAAAGAATATGCTGTAACAGATCTTACTTCTAGAATATGACTTCTTGCCAGTGGTGAAATCTGCCGAGATGGCAGTACTTATTGTGCACACCAGAGCTTGTTATTAGCAAAAGGTGAATACTTATACAGCTAAGATATACTTTTGGGGTGGTGCATGATTGTGGAATGTTTTGGAACGAAAAGGGATGCTGACCTTACTAAGAACCCTAATTAAGAATGCTCGGCAACCTAACGAACTTTAGAGTGTTATAAAGCTTCCTAAGATGTCTTTTTTTTTTTCCTAAGATGTCTTTTACAAAAGTAAGTGCTTGTACAAAAGTAGGTGCTATTATCAGAGTAGGTGCTTATAGCTACCATGGAGACTGAAAAGATGAAATGCCTTGGTTGATCATTATGCCAGGCTGGTAGACTTCCCTAAGAGTCTAACTAAGTCTCTGGAAAGGTTCAAAGAGGCTATTATAGAATGCCTGCATCCAGCTAGTAAGAAAATAGGTACTGGTACAAATGTGGGTGTAAATTAGGTGTAAACCAGCTACACTTTTTCCTCTTTTGCTGGTTTAGAGTTACTTTTATCTGTGTTACTTATAAAGCCACTATTCTTAATGCTGCTTCTTGCATCCTCAGTCATTCCTTGATATGAGCCCAGTACCATGCTATACTTCATCAGTGAACTGACAGCTGGGTTTGTGCATATTTTTATTTAGGAGTGTGTTAGTTCCCAGGGCTGCCATAACAAATGACCACAAACCAGGTGGCTTAAAAAAACAGCAATTTATTGTCTCATAGTTCTGGAGGCTCTAAGTCCAATATCAAGGTGTTAGCAAGATCTGCTCCTTCTGAAGACGATAAGGGAGAGTCTTTCCCTTGCCTGTCTCTCTCCTGGCAGTGGCCATGGGCTCAAGGCTACATCACTCCAAACACTGCTTTCATCACCTCATGGCATTTTCCCATGTGCCTTTGTCCAAATCTCCCTCTCCTCATAAGGACCCCAGTCATTGGATTAGGAACCACCCTGATGCAGCATAGCTTCATTTTAATTGATTACATCTTCAAAGGCCCTATTACAAAATAAATTCACACTTAGAGGTTCTAGATGGGCAAGAATTTGGGGGGGGCACTATTCTACCTAGTATAGGGGGCCACCCAGCTTCCCTTGGCTCCAGTACCTTGCAGTAATCAGTTGGTGTCCTGGGTAAATGAATTCAACCACTGGATGACTTTTTTTTTTTTTTTTTAAAGATTTTATTTATTTATTCATGAGAGACAGAGAGAGAGAGAGAGAAGCAGGCTCCCAAGGAGCAGGGAGCCCGATGCGGGACTCGATCCCAGGACCCTGGGATCATGACCTGAGCCGAAGGCAGATGCTTAACCATCTGAGCCACCCAGGCGCCCCCACTGGATGACTTTTTAGACAGAAACTAGCACAACAGGCCAAATAACCAGAAACCCCAAATTCTCTATAATGGTGTACCTAGAAAAAGAGGTTCTTACCTCCACTGAAAAATACTCAGCAATTTTCTGGGGAAACCAGCTTCCCTAATTAGACCTTTACAGAAATAGAACTTGAAAGGGGACTAGAGAACAGATGGTGTATATTTGGAGGTTAAGTAAGATACACTCTGCTTTTTTTTTAAAGATTTATTTATTTTGGAGAGAGAGAAAGAGAGAGTGCGTGTGCATGTGTGGTGGGGGGAGGGGCCAAGGGAGAGGGAGAGAGAGTCTTAAGCAGACTCTGCCCTCAGCACAGAGCCAGTGCAGGGCTCCATCTCATGACCCTGAGATCATGACACTGAGATCACAACCTGAGATCACTACCTGAGCTGAAACCACCCAGGCGCCCCGATGCACTCTGCTTTTGATCCACCTAATGATCTCTACACTACAGATTCATCGCCGGACACAAAACTGTTCTTGATAACAACATATTGCAATACTATTTGACAATCAAATAGGTATATTTCAGCTACAAGTGGGTCATTGGGTGACCTCCAATGACTGGTTTTGAATTTGTAGCACAATAGCCTGCTAGCTGTTACGTATGAACTGGGTAGCAACTCCTTATCTTGGTAAATGGTGTCTCCTTTCAATATAGTTCCTGACATCACTCAGGGTCTACGTTGGCCCATACATTTTTCCTTAGAAAAAGTAGTGATTCTAAAGAAGACAAGGGATAGTAGAGGCAGAGTGACAAATAGTGAGTTCGAGGCATCCAGGTACCCTTGCCCAAAGAGAATAGGACCAAAGAAAACCAGGAAAACTGAGAGGTAGTACTAGTTGGAGGGGAGAAAGTGATGACAAACATCAATTACATTATAAATGAATATTTTATCTTAATTACAATACTAATTACTTATTGTCTTAGTTCAGGCTGCTATTACAAATTACTATAGACTGGATGGCTTACATGACAAATGTTTATTTCTCTGTTCTGGAGGCTAGAAGTCCGGAATCAGAGTGCCAGCATGATGGGATTCTGGTGAAGACCCTCTTCCGTGTTGCAGACAGCCAACTTCTTGTATCCTCACATGGTAGAAAGAGGGTTAGCTAGCTCCCTGGCCCCTTTTTTATAAGGGCATTAATGACCTCCAAAGGCTCTATTTCCAGAAACTATCACATTAGGGATGAGATTTCAACATATGAATTTTGGACGGACACAAATACTCAGTTCGTAAGACTTACATTGCAATTGGAAAATCCATATAAACATATCCTCTAAACTTTCTACTCTAAGTATAATCCTGTGGATGGATAGCATGGAGGCTTGTTAGAAATCCAGCAACTCAGGCCACAGTCAAGAACAACTGAATCAGAATCTGCACTTTAACAAGAGTCCCAGGGTGGCTTATATACGCAGTGAAGTCCGAGAAAATGGAGAAAAGTTTAGGTCACCCTTGAAAATTGAAGCAACTAAATCAACGCATTTTAGGTGAGATTTGTCATTGCTAGAAGGAGGCAGCATACCATAGTAGAACAAAATCAGAGGATTCTGAGTTCAAGTTCTGTTTTTGTTTTTCCA
Organism: Neomonachus schauinslandi; assembly: GCF_002201575.2. Taxonomy (NCBI): domain Eukaryota; kingdom Metazoa; phylum Chordata; class Mammalia; order Carnivora; family Phocidae; genus Neomonachus; species Neomonachus schauinslandi. The sequence continues at coordinate 31,509,373 of NC_058408.1, read as the reverse complement.
TTTATCACCTGGTAACCATAAGCTACTCCTTATTTAAATTTTGAGCTTCAGTTTCACGTCAATACAAGATATATGACAACGTCTTGAGGGAGGTCTTAGAAGAGTTAGATGCAAATCTAGGTGAAAAGTGCTTTGCAAGCTATGAATTCTTATATACATGTAAATCAGTTAAATTATGTTATTTGGCAAGTACTTCACCCTAGAGATGGTTTACACTTACATTCATGATGATGGTCTGTTTTTAAATTATCCATCTGTGACCTTTAGGTGAGAAAATTTCAGTATGACTTCTATTTTCCAGATATTTTCTGCAAGTCAGTTGTTTGCTTCTGTGGATTTTCTTAGAGGAATAAGACTGCATGGACTGATTTCTTTTCTTTTCTCTTCTTTTCCTTTTCCTTTCTCTTTCTTTTTTCTCTCTCTCTTTCTTGTTTCATTCGGCAATTACTTATGAGCATCAGACACTGTTCTAGGTATTACACTGGGAATACACTGGTGAATAAGGTTGACAAGTTTCCTGTCCTTATGGAACTTGTATATTAGTGGGGAAAACATTATTAAAAACAATGAGAATATATTTTCAGTTGGGTGATGTTTCTATGAATATACTAAAGTAGAATCAGGGCATAGATGGGATGGGGATGGAGGTATGTAAGTAGGTGAGGAAGAGAATGTTATTTTAGACAAAGTGGTCAGGAAAAGGCCTCTGTAGGAGTGATTTTCCTTCAGATGCCTAAATAAAATGAGAGTGAGCCATATTAAGATCTGAATCAGGAGGACTTTAGATGGAGGGAAAAGCAATTTTAATATCCTTCTCACTTAACCATGTTTGAGAAAGAGCAAGGATGCCATTCTGGCTGGAAAGGAATGAGCAGGGAGGACAGTGGTAGGAGGTGAGGTTAGAAAGGAGGGCAGAGGAGACAGTCCATTCAGGGCCTAGTAGCAGGAGTAAGGAGTTTGGAGCTTTTCCTAAGTGTACAGTGGGCAGGAATTTCTGTTTATAAATAGGTATACTGCCATGTGTGCATTTGTCTGATTTGAACTAGTTCCTACAGAGTCTAGACAACTTTTGATAAACACCAAAAAAAAAATGAAGTGCTTGAGCCTGAGGCCCTGACCCTAAACTTGATTGAACTGGTCATGACGCTGCTCTGCCATGTCACCCTTCATGGATCAGGCAGATTGTTGCTTTCTTTGATTTTTTCTTTAAATTCATCAGGATTATTTTTAAGACCTAGAAACCTATCAGAAAATTTGTCCTAAATTTTTGCCCTAAAGGCTAAGCAAAGAAAGAGATTTATCAACTTATATAAAGGAAGAGCCTATGGGTAGCTTGGCTTCAGATGTGGCTTGATCTAACTCAATGACTAGCTTATGGGATCTCTCAGCTCTACTCCCAGGCTTCACAGGGTTGCTTCCTAGAACCCAGCTTGTTTTTTTGTTTGCTTGTTTGTTTTTTTAAATGGCTGTAGCAATTTGATTCTCAAATATTCTTTCCTTGCATTACCAGCTAAAAAAAGAAGAGAGCATCCCCTCTGATAGATGGCTTAGAATGTGGCGGGGGTAGAGGGAGAAGAGAGGAAACTTCTTCCTCAGGAGACCTAGCAACTGTTTCCTTGTCTCATTGGATTAAATTCCATCCTGGGTCCACTTCTGAATCAACTTTATGACCAGTGAGATGGTATTCTCTTACTGGCTTAGACCAATTAAATCCATTCCTAGAACTAAGGGTATCATCAATCCCACCCATACTGAATAGCTTAGAATGGGGAAAGAATTGCCTCTCTAAAAAAAAACCTGGGTGTCTTGACAGAAGACTGTGGGGTCAGGGGAATCCATACTTGATGGACACCAAAAAATAAAACTAGCCCAGGACCGGGCACACTATAGCCTGTGGGCCAAATGCCACCCACCACCTAGTTAGTACAGCCCAGAAGCAAAGAATGCTTTTTACATTTTTAAATGATTGAAAAAATATTAAAAAAATTATATTTTGTGGCACATGAAAATTATACAAAATTTAAATTTTGGTGTCCACAATAAAAGTTTCAGTGGAACACACTTATGCTCATTTATTTATACATTGTCTACAGCTGCTTTCATGCTACAGTGAGAGTAGTTGCAATAGAGATCATATGGCATGCAGACCTTAAATAAAGCCTATTTACTGTCTGGCTCTTTAGAGAAAAAGTTTGCCAACCCAGTACTAGACCGTCTCAATTAGCTTAAGAAAAAAAAATGGGGTGTGGGGAACACACAACTGAAAATTGCAGAGGTGGATACATTTTCAGGCCTGGCTAGAACGAGGGACTTCTAATGTGGTCCCCAAGATTTTTCTTTCTGTCTCGTTCTTTTTTTTTTAAAGATTTATTTATTTATTTGAGAGAGTGAGAATGAGAGAGAGTACATGAGAGGGGGGAGGGTCAGAGGGAGAAGCAGGCTCCTCGCTGAGCAGGGAGCCCGATGCGGGACTCGATCCCGGGACTCCAGGATCATGACCTGAGCCGAAGGCAGTTGCTTAACCAACTGAGCCACCCAGGCGCCCCTTTCTGTCTCGTTCTTATTCTCACTCTTGCTCTTACACCTTCTTCCTTTTCTGCCATCCCTCAGCTCTGCTTTTTTCTAGGTTGGTTTTGTTGGCAGGAATGTTCTTCCCATGTGGTAGCAAATGTACCACTAGCAGCTCTAGACTTAAATTGTTCTTACAGTTAGTGAACCCAGAAAGTGTATATTTCCCAAGAACTTTAGCGAAAGCCCGGAGGAAAATTCTAATAGCTCTGCCTTGGAACTAGAGCTCATTGATGGAGTGGATCTCTGGGCCTGGGAAGGGAAGGATTTTGATTAGCCAGCCTGGGTGATGTGCTCAACCTTGTATCTGAGGTCCTGAGGCCAGAGTACAGATAGCCCCACTAGTGGAGAGTGGAAAATTCCCAAAAGGGAAAGATTTAAGAAGACGAAAAGTGTCAGATGTTTGCTAAAAACCCACCCTTTAAATTATTTAAAAGATTAATTTTGTTTTGATAGATATTAATCAAATCACTGATTTTATCTCAAGAAGCTTGTTTTAAAAAAGTATTTCAGTAGGTGGGTATGGTAAAAATGTGTTGAGGGGTGCCTATTTCAAATGTTGGAGAATTATGTAGGATCTATTCTGTGATAAGTAGCTGACATTGTAAAGTAGATTTTTTTTCCCCAGAGCCAGTTCAAGGGAATCTATGTCTGCTTATCCAGTCAAAGCATGAAACAAAAGGGAATGTTTTCACAGCAAACAGCTTTTCAGAGAGAACAGTTGCTTGGGCAGTTTTTAGGAGCAATGGGATTTAGATGTGGTGGAAAATACATAAGGCCCAAATACTTGATGAAACTTGTCAACACTTTTAATTCTACATCTGTTGTTGATCACACTATGGGACTTGTTAATATGTTTATGATCATGTTGCCACAATGGAAAACACCAAGTTAAATTGTCATGTCTAGTCAGGTAGGGCACCAGGTCCTTCATGTATATTTGATGACAAACAATTCCACTAAAACATGGCTGGGTTATTTCATTAATGTAGCTCATAGAAAACCTTGTGTTAGGTTTTGTTATTCTTTGTGCCCCAGGCATAAGCAAGTGAAAGAATTCAAGACATTTAAGCCAAGAAAGTGGCATAGTAATTAGCTCCCCCATTAACAAAACATCAGTTTTGTGTGAAGTGCTAGTTAGGTTTTCAGGGTTGTCATCTCTCATCTGGTTAGCAAGTGAACAGAAAAGCTGGCTTTTTGATATGGAATGTGCTAGGGTTCAGGTACTTGCTAAGCACTTCTAGTTGTTAAAATTGAGAAAATACTGGGGGCTTTTACTATCATATTGCAATTAACATTTCCTATCAACACTAAAGTAAACCTTTTAGACAATAAAATAGATTTCTTCCCCTAATCTGTAATATGTCTGCCCTCCTCGTCCTCCCGCAAGTTTGCCTTTGAATGAGGTATGAATGAAAAGTATAGTTACCATCCAGTATAGCCTGCTAGGCTTGAACACACCACACAGGAAATTTCATGCATGTCTTACTTAAAGTACTTCATACTTGGGGCGCCTGATGGCTCAGTCAGTTGAATGTCCAACTCTTGATCTTGGCTCAGGTCTTGATCTCACAGTTGTGAGTTTGAGCCCTGTGTTGGAGCCTACTTAAAAAAACAAACAAACAAAAAACCCCCCAAAAACAAAAATGAATTTCATGCTTAAACAGAATAACTGAATAAAATCCATTTAAAGTAATCAAAGAAAATGAAATTTAGAGTTGCACAGACAAGTGCCATCTGTAAGCTGTAGATAACTGAACTCCCATAGACTTCAGCAATCCCAGACCTCTGAAGGACCATGTCTGATCTACTTTTGTATACCAAGTGCCTAGCAGAGTGCCTGGCACACAACAAGCACCACATAAATGAATACATAAAACTTCGTCTCTCCATGCACACATCAATTTCCATCTTGTTATAGTTTTGTGTATGTCTTAACTTCCACACTAAAAGCCATGGTCCATGAAAGCAGAATCTGTTATGAGACACAATATAGTTCCTTTCATGTCTGGTATGCATGAAATACCTATTTTGAAGTGAAAATATGGCATTTATTACATTTAAAATATGTTGCTCATAGGAAGTAGAAAATGGTGTATATATTTCTGATTTCCTTTTAATAATGGCTTATTTTCTCATGAGAACTATTTCTTATTGTCTTCATTAATGATCTGGACAAGGTAGAGGGATTTAAGCAGATGGTACCCATAGCTGCTCTTTTATTCTCAAACATTTAAAATAAAATGAAGGGTGGGATAAAGTTGTAAAACAGGAAGGCACGGAATCCCAAGTTGAAATACTCCCTGGTGTTTTCAGCTACTTTATTTGGGAATGATCTTTCCCCTAATGTCTACTGGTTGGAAGATCAAGTGAGGAACCTAGATAGACACCTAGGTAGAAAGTGCATATCCTGATGAGACAAATTTTAAGAATGTATTTACGAGATTTGACTATGGGTAGAAAATAAGAAATGAGAGGTAATGGGGAAAATGAAAAGAATGGACACCTATAAAAACAATCCAGATGATAGATATTATAGCCCAAAGAGGAAAAACCAAAACCAAAACAAAAGTTTCACAGAATTTTATAGTAAAATGTGACGAAGTAGACTCATGCCATTTGTGTTTTTAGTTTCTTGACTATAAACTCAATGAGATCAGGGCAGTGCCCATTTTTGCTTCCTGCTACAATGCCTGGCATATGATAGGTACTTCACAAATATCTGATGAGTGAATAAATCATTTCTACAGTCAGAAGCCTAGTCTCAAACTCTGCATAGCCTTGTTACTGAGTTATTAAAAATATGAAGACAAAAAAGCACCCAGAGTCACTGAACATTGGGAGGAAATTTAATAGTTTTTGTATTCCTTGTTTTGTCTTGCAGGGTTTCTCTCATTTGCAGTTTTGTCTGCCTTCTCAAACCTCTTAGTTTTGGGTTTGTTTTTTTTTTTACATAAAAAATGTTTGTGGGCGCCTGGGTGGCTCAGTTGGTTAAGCGACTGCCTTCGGCTCAGGTCATGATCCTGGAGTCCCTGGATCGAGTCCCGCATCGGGCTCCCTGCTCGGCAGGGAGTCTGCTTCTCCCTCTGACCCTCCCCCCTCTCATGTGCTTGCTTTCTCTCATTCTCTCTCAAATAAATAAATAAAATCTTTAAAAAAAAATGTTTGCAAATACTTGCCAAAAGTATTGCTTAAGGAGAGCAACTTTCCTTTCAAGATCCATATAAACCTCTGGTAGTATGAACATACACTTTGAATAATTAATTTTTTTTAGATTTGTATAACACCTTCCCACTAGAGAATATTGTTTTGGTTTAAGAATTTCCACTTTTTTGTAAACAGAACAAAATCAGTCTCCTTTGTGGCAAGGACTTGAAAAAAGAATTATTCCCAAATAGGTCTCATTAAGACAACAAAATCAGTTTACGTCCCAAGAGCTTCTCTCTCTGCACCATCTTGCAGCAATCCCATCTGTTTTTGACTGTTGGTGTAACAGTTAAAGTAATCTTTTAAGTTAATACACAGCAACAAGCTAATTTAGCAGACATGGTAAAACAATATGTTTTTTTAAAAGTTTGCTTGTCAAATTTGATGGAGTTTGACTAAGAAAAATGGTAAAGGAAGATCTAGCCATTAAAACTAATGTTTACCTTTACAATTAATATCTGTAACAGCAAAGGAAAGAGCCATCATAAACAGATGATTTAAAATGGATAACATGCTCCTAAATGCTCATTTCATGGGACATAGCCCAGCACTTAAATTTATCGTCAGTGAAATAATAAGATAGGCTCACTTGTGCTCCTGGTACTATGCTAGACTCAAAGAATAATGTCTTGAACTTCCTCCTCTTTCTTTGACCTCTTCCCATAAAGCATAAGGGTTACTAAGCACCAAACAAGTCTACCACCATTTTTCAAACTGACTGAGCATTTAATATAAACAAACCTTGCATTTCTTTGCCTATGAGTAAAACCTTGCCAGAGTATTTTATATTGGCTAGTGTTTAAACATAATCATTATTTTTTGCCTTCAAAATTATCTTAGCAAGTGCTATAAATTTAAGATATGCAAATATGCAGTGAACAGGTACTATCTGCAAAGCGAAGTGAAATATGACAAGAAGAGTAAGATTTATTTAAGTAATTTCTAATTTCACAAAGATTTAGGCAGGATGTTCATTTACCTCATTTGAAAATGAAGGGAATGATGTCCACATTGCCAATTTTAAAAGATATAAAGCACAAATAATGTAATTATGTGTTAAAGTATGTGTCAAGGACTATACAAATAGAGGATATTGTTATAATATCTGTAATTAATAATACTAAATAAATACTGCTAGATGTTTTCAAAATTCTTTTTAACTGGATTATTTTAACGCCTCAATTTCAGAGCCAAAGTTGTGGTGTATCCTGGAGTTTGGGGAAATTAGCAGGGACTGTATTTAGGTTAGATGATTTTAGTTCAAAGTATCAGAAACATTCAACTCAGTCTGACTTAAATAACAGATATTTGTTGTTTCACAAAACAAGCAGTCCAGAGTTATGGAAAGATGATCCAGAATCTTCTTTGCCATGCTTTTTCTCTGCCTACTCTCAGATCCTCAGACATGATTACACACAGAGGGAAAAAGGGAGGGACAGTCTCTCCCTGCCTCTTAATTCGAGTGAGGAAATCTTTCCGAGAAGCCCTCAACAGACTTTACCTCATGTTTCCTGACAAGAATGATGTACAAACCCGGTCAGTGTCAGTGAGAACAGGACTCCCAAGGCTGGCTTAGGCAAAGGCTCTACCCCTGGATCGTGCCCGGGGCCCACGAGCAGACTGGAGATGCCCTCAGAAGGAAGGGTTGGGGAAGAACATTGGGTGAATAACCAACAGAATCCACTACACCTGGGTCTGGGTTCTTTGGCCCCTTCTCACTGAATTTTAATTTATTCACTGATTTTTCATTTACTCACTTTAAATTTTCTCATTGTTTTAATTAACTCATGAATTTATTATTTCTCCGGGAGTGACTCTTGAACTTTAGATTCATGTTGCCAAGATTCTACTAGATCTCACAAATTTGATAAAATAAAACAAATCTCATCATCTAAACTTTTAAGCCTGTATATCCTTGACTTTGGCTAGTAATAGCACCATTTTCCCAGTGTGGCCACTTTAAAATCTAGCCTCAGTGGGGCGCCTGGGTGGCTCAGTTGGTTAAGCGACTGCCTTCGGCTCAGGTCATGATCCTGGAGTCCCGGGATCGAGTCCCGCATCGGGCTCCCTGCTCGGCAGGGAGTCTGCTTCTCCCTCGGACCCTCCCCCCTCTCATGTGCTCTCTTTCTCATTCTCTCTCTCTCAAATAAATAAATAAAATCTAAAAAAAATTTAAAAATAATAAATAAATAAATAAATAAAATAAAATCTAGCCTCAAATTCTTTGGCACTCCTCCCATTAAGGGGTGGGCTTTATATCCCTACCCCGTGAATCTGCATAGTTTTAACATGCTTTGACCAATAGAGTACAGTGAAAGTGATGGAATATGACTTCCAAGGCTCATAACAGGCAATGAATTTCTTCCTTATTATATTGGAACACTTGCTCTTGGAGCCCTGAGGCACAAAGTAAGAAGTCTGACTTTCTCAGGCAGCCATGGAGGGGCCACATGGATAGTCTCCAAGGAAAGACAGAGACAGAGAGAGCACCATAAGCTCTAGCCATTAGTCACACTAGACTAGCTTCCAGACATGAGAGTAAAGAAGCTTCCAGATGATTCCAGCTCCCAGCCATCAAGTTAATCCCAGTCATTTAACTCTTTGTGGCTGAAGCTCCAGACATTGTAGAGCAGGGATAGGCCATCCCTACTGTGCCCTGTTCAAATTCTTGACCCACAGAATTCATGAGTGTGGTAAATTGTGTCTTTCAAAGATGACTACAACAAAACTTCCTATGCTAGATGTTCTTTTGCACTGGCTCTCCTAAAGAGTGGTGGGATCTAGGTCCCCTACCCTTCAATCTGGGTAGGATCTCAACTGCTTTATCATAGAGTACAGAAGAAATGCTGTTCTGTGGCTTCTGAGGCTAGGTTATAAAATGCCTTGCAGTTTCTGCCTTGGTCTCATGCTCTGTAGATGCTCCCTTTTGGGATTCTTCCATTCAAAAGTCCAGCCATCATGCTGAGAGGCATTAAGCCACATGGGGAGGCCACATGTAGGTGCTGTAGTCAGCCATTCCAGCTGAGTCCAGCTTTAGAATCATCCCAGCCCAGGTAGCAGATATGTGAATAAACAAGCCTCCAAATAGCTCTGGGTCTAGCTGTTCAAGTCACTTCCAGACATTAGAGACTTCCCACATGGGGCCCCAGACATTGTAGAATTGAGACAAGCCATCCCCACTGTGCCCTCTCTAAAATCCTGCCATCTTGTTGTGGATAGACAGATGAGCAAATGGATGGATGATGGATGGATAGTTGTGGATGCCCAATGTCCTGCACACACAAACTGCTGAGTGGAAATGTTTCAGTGAGCATGGCAGCCTGTGGCAGGAGCATATGTGTGTCTGTGTGGACAAAATCTTTACACTTTAAGGTTTGGAACTATTCAAGACAAAATGTTATGGAAACAATGAAGTCAAGGGCAGAGCCACATCTGGATTCCAAATTTCAGGATGTGTGGAGGGCTGTGCTTGAAGTCCTTGATGAGTTATCTATTCAGGCCTTGGTTCAATAAAGCACTGAGCAAGCTGGAAAAAAATATAATCTAGTAGTACATAATTTAGTAGTACACACAATCTAGTAGTACAATAAAATAATTGTTGTTTTGCAACATCGAGTTTGGGGTGGCTCATTAGGCAGCAATGGATATCCGAAACAGTGAGTATAATTAGTTGGTTCTTGTCTTAAGCCATTAAGGCTTGGGATGGTTTGTTCTGCAGTAATAGACAACAGAAAACCAGCTACGCAGGGTTGAAAATATTTCACTCTCCCTTTTCTTTCTCTACATGTTCATTCAGAATTTTTTTTTTTTAAGATTTGGTTTATTTATTTGACAGGGAGAGCGAGAGAGTATAAACGGGGAGTGGCAGAGGGAGAGGGAGAAGCAGGTTTCCTTCTCAGTGGGGCTTGATCCCAGAACCCTGGGATCACGACTTGAGCCAAAAAATGATTAACCGACTGAGCCACCCAGGTGCCCCACACTCAGAATTCTTCTTCCAAGAACTCTACTTCTGCTGTGTTCCTTGAATTTATCTACTCCTTTTTATTACCACTGCCACTGCTTTGTTCAGGTCTTTTGGCCCTTTTTCAGTTAATTACAATAGTCTCCTAACTGATCTCGCTGCTTCCCAGCTCTCCTCCCTACAATTTCTCTGTACCCTCTGCCCAGTCTATCCCATACACTGCCACCAGGGTTGTCACACAGGACTGAATGATCATACTGTGCTCCTGCTTAAGAACTTGCAGTGACTCCCCACCACACACAGAAGAAAGTCCAGAGATTCCCCACAATTTCATGTTCTAGCCAGAGCAGTTGTATAGCTCTTCTCTGCACGTGTCTCTCTGTCTTTACTCAAGATAATGTCTTTTGCCCTTCTTCTCCAATGTCTACTCCTCAAAGTCCAGTTCAAACCCCACTCTTCCAATATGGTCACTAAGGCATCCTAGATCTCCAAAGGATAGAAGTTTCATATCCCTAGAAGACTTCATTTGTACCACTAATAAGGGATTTATCATATCTGCCTCATATTACAATTATCTTTGTAAGCATTATGTCTTCTCTCCCCATATTGAGATTTCCCAAAGGCAAGAATTATGTTTTATTCACCTTAAAACTTCTAACCTGGAGCATCGCGTAGTCATTAATAAACATTTGCTAAAATGAATGGAATCATTGGGGCACTTGGGTGGCTCAGTTGGTTGAACGTCTGACTCTTGGTTTCTGCTCAGGTCATGATCTCAGGGTCGTGGGATGGAGCCCCACATCAGCTCCATGCTCAGCATGGAATCTGCTTGAGATTCTTTCCCTCTCCCTCTTCCTCCCCTTCTACTCCCCCGCTCCCAAAATCTTTTAAAAACATGGGTGGAATCATTTATTTATTCTGTGTGTTATTAGGAGACTCATTTATCATACATTGACCCTTCAATTAACTCCTTGTATTAGTTCCCAGAGCTGCCATAATAAATTACCACAAACTTGGTAGCTTAAAACAACAAACATTCTCTCCCAGTTCTGGCGGCCGGAAGCCTGTAATTGAAGTGTTGACAGGGCTGCACTCTCTTGGAGGTTCTAGAAGGAGTCTGTTCCTTGCCTCTTGTAGCTTCTGGTGGCTGCCTGACATTCCTTAGTGCTCCTTGGCTTGTGGCCACATCACTCCAATCTCTGCCTCTGTCTTTACATCACTTCTTCATGGGTCTGTGTCCAATCTCCTGCCTCTATTTTGTAAGGACCCTCTTCAAGATCCTTAACCCAATATCATTTACAATAGAAAGTACTATTCATTGGTTCCAGGGATTTGATGTGAGTATCTTTGGGGTCAGTGGTGGTATTTTTTGGCCTACTACACTCCTTAAAGCTACTGAGATTTGCTGTCTTTATTATCTCTTTTCCTGCTTTTGTTGATTTTCCCCCCTTTCCTCAGAATTCTTATTGAATTGTAAATATTTGCAGATCCTTTTTTAAGTTTGCTTTTTGCTTTAAATCTCTACCAACTCTTCCTACTTTTAAGTATGATGAATAGTTATCCATCGTATGGGATATTTTAGTGGCAGTAAAATATAAATTTTATCTCATCGGTCTCTTCCTGGCTTTCATTAACAACTGTTGGAACAAATGTAATTTGTTTGCTGCACATGCCTGCTGAGTCAGCTTTTGGATTTCCAAACAAAGATAAACTTCAAAGAGCATGGCAAGCAAGCCCATTATCTCTTTTATAGGCAAAAAGAACCAGAGGAGAATAGTAGTTAGAAATCCCTCATCTGCATGTAACAGAAAACCAACTCACAATGGCCTAAATAAATGGGAATTTGTTGTTTTTACAATGTTGCTGTTGGCCAATTGGCTGAGAGGTCAGTTAATGATCTCTTAGATTCTCATGAATTTTCCTCAGCATCAAGAGATGACTTCCCCAGCAGCTCTCAGCATCCTATCTATATTCAAGGCAGGAAAAAGAGTATAACACTTGTTATATTTGCTTCTGTTAATAAGAATAAAAAAGCAAATGCCTTTCTAAAGTCCTCAGCAGACTTGCAGTTTTTTTTTTTAAAGATTTTATTTATTTATTTGAGAGAGAGAGAATGAGAGACAGAGAGCACGAGAGGGAAGAGGGTCAGAGGGAGAAGCAGACCCCCTGCTGAGCAGGGAGCCCAATGCGGGACTCGATCCCGGGACTCCAGGATCGTGACCTGAGCTGAAGGCAGTCGCTCAACCAACTGAGCCACCCAGGCGCCCCAGACTTGCAGTTTTATTTTATTGGCCTGAACTTCTCATGGTTTTAAGGAAAGCAAGGAAATTAGTATTTATCCACTATAGTGAAGGTGGCAAAGCAGAAGCGGAAGGGCTTGGACTATCTTGCCAGAACAGCCAAAAACCAGATTCTGCCTTAGAGTTAAAGCTGATCTTGTTATAGAATTAGCATCCTGAGGCTTATTTATTAAAGATAGAACTGGTCCTGAATTTTAAGTCTCATGTAAGTATTGACCACAGAAAGCACTTCTTAAATATTAAAGTTTATTTTTTTAGAGATTTATTTATTTATTTTAGAGAGGGAGGGGGAAAGAGAGCATATGTGTGCACATGAGTGGGAAGAGGGAGCAAAGGGAAAGAATCTTCAAGTAGACTCCCCACTGAACATGGAGCCCCACAGTGGGGCTCGATCTCACAACCCATGAGATCATGACCTGAGCTAAAACCAAGAGTTGGATGCTCAATTGACTGAGCCACCTCCAAAAACAAAACAAAACAAAACAACCTACAATTTAGTTTTCATCACTTGAGCAACCTGCCAGAACACCTCCTTTCTTTCTTGCAAATGACAAAATAATCACATCAAAGAGCTTCGTTTGCTCATGAGATTTAAAGGATGACTCTATGTCAAGAATTGGGAAGGTCCCAAGATTTTACCGTACTTGCAGGGAAACAAGTTAGCTTGCCACTTACAAGGATGCTGGTAGAAGACATGAGACTTCTGGGTTAAAGACAAAGGACTTTATTACTCATAGCATTAGCAGTAGCTGGAGTATCAGCATTTTCTTGCTCCACATTCCTTGATTCCCCTGAAGCCCCATTCCTACAGGGAGATGTGAAAAGGGTCAGAGAACATCTGCATATTCATTGGGTTGGAGTAGGAGCCCTAAGTTTATGGAACCCAAATCTTTTATATTGAGGAGTAAAATTATCTGCCTTTTGCTCTTATCTCTACCTTCCAAAGATGTTTGTTATGAAACATCCTTGAAATGGTAGTCTCAAACAAAGGCATTTGGTTCCTGTGCTTGCAAGACATGCAGAAATATTAAAAAAAAAAAACCTTAGAGAAACGGTCATCAGCATTCTAGTCCATCACACACACCTTTGTCTGCTTATTCTGCTCTAATCGGACAGTACCACTACTATTATAAGAATAAAAAAAATTGGCTTGCATAAGACATACCAATTTTGGAGTCTTGCTAATTCTTGTTTTAATGTATCCCATGATGGTCATGTACTCTAATGTCCAGCCCCCTCATCACTTCCCAGTCCTTCCAAGGACTCTGTCCCATGGTTTCCAACATATCCATAGGCACTTTCACTAGTATTGAGAGAAGTATTACTTTCAAATTTGTGTACTGAATAAGTTATTTAACTGAAAGACAAAGATTCTGACCTGAGCAAAGAGTATATAAATTATACTATCAGTAATGAGCTCGGTACTAATTAAATCTTTGGACAACTGGGAGGTAAGAATTTGTCAGCTTTGTAAGAAGAATGATGAATGATTTGGGGCCATGGTATGCCAGCTTGAATTAAATGGATTCTGGATGAATCTGATTGTAGAAGCTTCACAGAAGGTCATCTTTAACTGAGCAATATAGCTGCCCACTGACAATAATATTGGATTTCTGTAGAAAACATAGTATGTTACTAGCTGGATGCGACTTTTTAATTTTTTTCTGAAGGCTGGAAATAGATTTTAAAAAGTTAAATTTACTCTATTTTACCACAGGTACAGACCAAATTCTTTGTTGGTGATAACATCTCTAGAAAAAGAAAACTATCCAGTTATCCTTTAAGATACAAAGGAAATCATACAGTTTATATGGTAGAGAAGACCTGTCAACATTTTATTAAGCATATATGAAAAAGCTGGCTAAAGAGCTTCCACTAGAAATTTCAGTAGTACCAGAAAGTAACAGTAGTAGAAAGGCATTCATTTTAAGATCAGGACACACTCTGTAACATTGTTTGGCAGTGAGCATTTAGTGAGTGGTCGTCAATCAGTCAGTCATGATTCATGGTCAACTGAAAGGCCTTTAAAAAATTTGGTTCTGCATTCCAGGCTCCAGTCCCTTCATTTATCAGGAATCATGCCTGAGAAAAGAATGTATCTGGAACGGTAGCCTCTTCCACCATACTCTTCCAACATCTTTTTGATGGATTCCTATGGAGATCCCAGATGTTCAAGGATTTGACAGGTAGCTTTTCCCCACAAGAGGTCAAGGACCTTGTTCCGAACAGCTATTTAGATGAATGCTTCCACAAGCGTGCTGATGTACCTGACCTCATACATTCCTGTTCTACAGCCAGTTCTACTTTCTTACCAGCCACTCTCTAAACCACATACCTCCCTTTACACCCCATGGCTTTGCTTATGCTGGTTTCCTCTGTTCAGACAACCCTGCCGTCTTCTTTCTACCTGTAGAAGCCCGTTATTTTTACCAACCCAAGGCTCACCTTACTTCCTCCAAGATTGTCCTTTCTTTGCCTTCCTCAGCGTCATGGTTATGCTTTACTACATCATCAGCTCACATTTTGTTGTTGCTGTATCATTTCTGTCTATTTTCTACCCCCCCCCCAAAAAAGTCTCAGTGTCTATTTTAATGCTAGGGACTTGATGTTTAAAAATCTTTTTCTTACAAAATGAATGCCTTGTAAGTCTGCCAAGAGCCAGGAGGTGAAAGCAAAAGCAAGAAAAAGCAGTCTGATCACTCTGAGATCAACAGAGCAGCTGAAGAGATTTTCACCCTCGTGTGAGTTATGCTCGCTGCAATCTGCCAAAAACAGGGAAGCTTGATGTGACAGGAGTGCAATAGAAGGATTAAAAGCAGTTTCTTTTCCATATTCTTAGGAAACACGAATTCAGTTTTTTTCATGGAGATAGTGGTGCTGGGTCGATGTCACCTATCTGAGGGTGGTGCTGTATACTAGGATGATGGATGGCCATGCTTTTTTTCTGGAGCAGTGTTCTATCTGCACAAAAAAGGGAGTCCTCACACCTATACTGCCTGTTTGGCAAAGGAGGAGATAAACTTACACAAGCCAGTGTGAGCAAAAACAGGAGAGGATGTGAGGAGAGAGGGGTGATCCAAATACATGTGTTTATCGAGCCAAGAGATTGAGGGAGAATGTGCGTTTTAAAGTTGTAGTTCTCGTGAAATAAGTCAAGCAGAGAAAATCAATTATCATATGGTTTCACTTATTTGTGGAACATAAGGAATAGCATGGAGGACATTAGGAGAAGGAAGGGAAAAATGGGCGGGGGGAAATCGGAGGGAGAGATGAACCATGAGAGACTGCGGACTTTGAGAAACAAACAGGGTTTTAGAGGGGAGGGGGGAGGGGGGATTGGTTAGCCCGGTGATGGGTATTAAGAAGGGCACGTACTGCGTGGAGCACTGGGTGTTATACGAAAACAATGGATCGTGGATCACCACATCAAAAACTAATGATGTATTGTATGGTGACTAACATAATAAAATTTATAAAATAAATAAATAAATAAAGTTGTAGTTCTCCACCTTTAGGCACAGAAGAAACGTAGGTGGAGCTTATAAAAAAAAGATTCCTGAGCCTCAAGCCAGATCTACTAGATAAGAATTGGGGGGCGGGGCAGGAATCTGCATTTTAAATATTTACGAAAAATTAGGAGGTTTTTATCCAGAAGGTCTAAAGACCACACTTTAAGAAGTAGCATGACTTTGGAAGACCACTAAACCCGCTTTAGTCATGTTTCAGCAGTGTGGACCTAAGCATTCTAAGCCTGGGTTTTCGGTCCAAGGAAAGTAATATGGACTCATCTCCTGGGGCTTTTAAGAAGTTTGAAGCGGTAGGAACTGCATGGTGCCTGGCACAGTGTATCTTTGGAAATATTTAGAGTTTTAACATTTTAGAAAAGGTAATACATGTATTTATCTAAAATAATCCTCCATTTGAAGTGATGTGGATGGGCAGAATCTCTTTCACATGGACTGGCATGTGCAGTACAAGGTTGAATGGCCATTCTTTCATTTCTGTATTTGTGGTGATGCAAAATCATCCAGCATTACAAAATTAACTGGGGAGAAGATAATCTGCTTATTGTAAGCATCTCCATCGGCTGGTTTTTTCTTCTTCCTTTTTTTGTGGAAATAATAGAGCTGAGAATTAAACTAGCCAGTAAGAATTTTAAATGCCATACTGGTTCAGGGCAGTGGTTTCTTTAATAATGTAGACTGAGGGGATATTCTGGGAGAGCACAAAAGTCTCCTAAGAAAGCTAAATTCAAAAGTTAAAAAAAAATTATCCCAAACTATTCTTTATAACCTATTAAGACCCAATTGTTACATGACTTTATATAAGCCCTTAAATCTCTAATAATACCTCCTTGTGAGACACTAATATACAAAACCTAACACTTGAAAAATGGATAATTTTGAAAAAGATTGAGTCTTTGGAAAAGTAAGACAAATTTAACTTTAAATCGCAAGCTCCCCCAGTACATTTAATATGACACTACTTACCAAAATTCAAATTATAACAATTTTCATGTGCATTGCTTTTATAAAACATGACATACTATATTTAAATTTTCAGTTTATAGAGTCTGTTGAATAGCAAACTATTTTTATTCTATCAGAGAATAGTATTTTCTCTTATTTTATGTCTCTTGCTATATTGTTCAAGTTTCAAATATTAGTTATTTTCTTTACTCAATCTTGCACTTTAGCCTTAATCATCTCAGGGTAAGGGACCACAGCCTTTTTAACTAATCTTCCAAAGAAGCCACGAATCCATTGAGTCATTTTGGTTACTTTCCTGGACTATTTCCCCCATGATTTTTTTTTTTTTAGTGAAGTAATAGAATGGGATGCCTTCATTTTGGCTTTTTGGGGCAGAATTTGTGCCCCCAAATATGCCTCTTTGGCATAAGGGTTATTTTAGGCTGATTATTTTTAAGAAACAACAGAGGCAGGTGAGGCTCTGAAAACTGAGCAGAAGTTAGTCTTTTGTAAGAGACACTTGCATTTATAAGGGAAATCTGCATTTGTTAGGATGTGTCCCATGGTGTGCCAGGAAGACCAGGAAGATGGGATGACCAAATCTCTAGAAATTTACCAATGCGGAAGGCACAACAAATCTGCACACCCTTGTTCACTGTTCTTTCCTGGTAAGTGGCTCCTCAACCCCCAACATCCTTATTTTGTCTTTAGCTGAGGGTGCTATTTAAGGTAATGGTCTAGGCTATTTCGGAGAGTTAATTCCATTTTCTTGGTTCTCTATAGGAGGTATACATGTTTTTAAACTTCTGTTTCGTTTTTGTTTGTTTTCCCTCCCCCACCCCTTCCCCATTAGTCTGTCATTTATTTATCAGCCAGGAACCTAGAAGAATAGAGAGAAAATTATTTTTCCCCAAAAAATGCATTTTGACAAGTCTTATTTGACAGATGATTTCTTAAATACTAAAAACACAAATTACATTTGTTTCATGAGTTCAAGGATAAATAGCAAAAATGCATTAATGGCATTCAATTGCATATTTTCAGAACTTGCTTCCTTATTAGGCTATTCAGCCTGCAAAATAAACTGAGTTTGAATCTAAACTTATATACAGTTGATCCTTGAACTACGGGTAGGCTTAGAGGCACCAACCCCATAGTGGAGAATCTGCATATAACTTTTGATTCCCCCCAGAACTTAACTACTAATAGCCCACTGCTGACCAGAGGCCTTCTGATAACATAAACAGTTGATTAATATATTTTGTTTGTTTTATGTATTATATATTGTGTTCTTAAAGTAAGCTAGAGAAAAGAAAATGTTTTTAAGAAAATCACAGGGAAGAGAAAATACATTTACAGTACTATAGTGTATTTATCGAACAAAATCCACCTGTAAGTGGACCCGTGCAGTTCAAACCCATGTTGTTCAAAGGTCATGTGTTCTGAGAATATTAGAGTTGGAAAAGACCTTAAAGGTCATCTGAGCCCTATTTTTACAAGAAGAATAATTCTAAAATTCCAGCACATCATTTTTGCCATTTATTTTCTTAAGCCTCACCGTTTACAGATATCTTTGTCAGCCTAGCTATTAATAGTAAATCCCCATCAAGAGAGCTATGACAGTTTTTGGATATTCCAAAGTTGTCACTTCCTTTGCATTGTTTCATATTATTAATCTTCAGAAATACATTTTCTCTGTTTAGTAACTGTATCTGATATTTAGGTATTCTGACAGCAAATGTCATTCACCGTCACCAGTTTACATAGTTATTTCAATAAGTAAAGTATAATTTAGGTAACAAATATCAAGATAGCTTAGAGATGACAAATGAAATATAATTTTAAAATGTTTAAAAATAGCCATTTTCTCATTATAAAAGTAATACTTGTCTTTTGGAAAGTTAGTATAGTGCACAAAAGCACAGAGAAAATAAATTTCTAAGAATTCCACCATCTTAAAAAAACAAAACCTTTAATAGCTTGATATATAGATAGAATGATAGAAATATATTTGTACAATATTGTGTACTTATGCACACATTAAAAATATTTTCAACTTTAAAAGTTGATACATATCCATCTTGAATTATTATTTTAGTAAAGTCTACACCCAACATGGGTCTCGAATTCACAATCCTGAGACTGAGAGTTGCATGCTCTTTGGCACCTGGGTGGCTCAGTCAGTTAAGCGGCTGCCTTCTGCTCAGGTCATGATTACAGGGTCCTGGGATCGACTCTGCATCAGGCTCCCTGCTCAGTGGGGAGTCTGCTTCTCCCTCTACCCCTCCCCCCTGTTTGTGATCTCTCTCTCTAATGCTCTCTCTCTCAAATAAATAAAATCTTAAAAAAAAAAAAAGTTGCATGCTCTTCTGACTGAGCCAGCCAGGAGCCCCTGCATCTTGAATTATTGATAGACACTTTTTCTGAGCTACAGTGGACTACAGTTTTAGATACTAGCATCTAAATCTAAATAATGGAGGTCAGACCTGAATTTTCTGTTATTATAGGGAATTAAATTTTTAACTAAAGTCCAAACGTCCATTTTGTGATCTAAATAATTACAAACATAATATTAAAACCAACTAGAAAAAAATGCATCCATACATTGGTTATCATAAAGTTTTTTAGTGCAGACAAAATGAAGATGAACATTCACATTAAGGACATAGGATTTAGTCGGGGCGCCTGGGTGCCTCAGTTGGTTAAGCATCTGCCTTCGGCTCAGGTCATGATCCTGGAGTCCCGGGATAGAGTCCCACATCAGGCTCCCTGCTCGGCGGGGAGTCTGCTTCTCCCTCTGACCCTCCCCCCTCTCATGCTCTCTCTCTCTCATTCTCTCTCTCTCTCTCAAATAAATAAATAAAATCTTAAAAAATAAAAGAGCATAGGATTCAAGAAAGATTCAAAATTTAGGTTTTAGAAGGATTTAATGGGGGAGCCCCTGGGTGGCTCAGTCAGTTAAGTGCCTTCGGCTCAGGTCATGATCCCAGGGTCCTGGGATCAAGTACCACATCGGGCTCCCTGCTCAGTGGGGAGCCTGCTTCTCCCTCTCCCTCTGCCCACTGCTCCCCCTGCTTATGCTCTCTCTCTCTCTCTCTCTGTGTCAAATCAATTAAAAAAATAAAAATCTTAAAAAAAAAAAAAAGAAGGATTTAATGGGCATTAGAGATTTAGGGTCATTTGTTGTTTTTAATAAAAATCCTGATGTAAGTTGATTTTACTTACATATTTTTCTCATTGCAGTTTTTTTTTTAATTAAAAATAAAGTCTCCTGAAATATTGGAGATGGGCTTTTTTCCCCACATTGCTTGTACAATCATATCCGTTTTTGTGCTAAGACATTAGAAGAGCTTTGAAAGTGAAAACAGCCTGTAATTTCCTTGTTCCTCCACCTTCTTTAAACTTTTCTGTTATCTGTAGGGAAGGATTTCATTGCTTTTATCATAACCCCATACCTCAATAGTTGGCCACGTCAAGCAGTTTATCTTTTACTTTTTCTCAGCATGGGGAAATCACTGTCCTTTCTGATGATTTCTTGATCAGCCTCCAGCTTGCTTTTTAATCTTCTCTTCCCCTGCTGTCTCCCCCAGTTCTCTTCTACTTTGCTGAAAAATAGTTTAGGAATAGGAGGATTTTGGAGGTCCCTGGAGAGGCTTCTAGAATTCCATAGCAAGCTTAAGACTGCTGCTAAACCCTCACCTGCCTACCTCTGCAACCCAATCTGGTCATTATAAACCTAGTAGCGGAATGACTTAGGGCTGGTGATCGGTGAATAATTATACTCAGTTGCAGGGAGTACTTAGATGCTTGAGAGATGACAAAACCATACATGCCATTTCTTTTTGCTCCAAAGTTTCTTTCAGTGAGAGAAAAAGCAGTATCCTCTTGGGAAGGAAGTTGCAAACTATCTCTGAAAGCAAAGTACATATATGACAAAATTTCCAGCATGCAGTGGAACAGGGATGGTAACTCAAGAGTGTGCTGTTCAGAATAGAGTTCTAAATACAAACATGGAAATGATGTTAGAAATACATTTAGGAAGTTAGGAATCTTAGAGGACATCTGAGAAGAGTTTAACGTTTGCATAAAAGGAATTTGGGGTCACATCTCTATAAATAGAATACTCTCACAGTAGTTATATAGTTAGTTATAGTCTTAAGTTGAGCTTAATTGCAGTTCATTTAATGAGGACACCCAGGCCTGTAAGAGGTGAAGCAATTTCCCTAATTCACATGAGTAGAAACTTTGATAGTGTTGGGATTAGAACCTGTGTCTCCTGTCTCTTAAGTGTGTTGCTTGCCTCAATATTATTCTTTATAGAGGAAGAAATGGTCTATTTATTTCTTTTCTCCGTGTTTTTCTTTATTACATTTATCCAGATTCTCAAAGGGTTAACCCATTCTGGATCTAGCATAGTGGAAATGGATCTCCTCCATTGACTGTGTAAGATAAATAGTCAAAAATGATGACTTTCAGATAAGACAGACTTAGGTTTTAATGGTGTCTGTGCCACTCCAGAATCACGTGCCCTGAGTTCATTTTCCTCTCTCCACCTCACTCTCCACGTCGGTAAGATGTGGAGAGTCAGAGCTCCCTCAAATGTAGGACTGCCTCACGTGGCATGAATGACATGTTGTAATACATACAAAGTGCTCAGTCCATTGTCTGGCCCTTCCTCTGTGACTCAATATTATTCTTGTTGCAGCTATGTTTCTTGCCACATCACAACATGAATTATTTCCTCTGTAGGAATTAAAAGCAATAATAATAATAATAGAAAGCTTTAATCAAGACTTAAAATCTGCTTTGAAACCTTAAATTGCCAACAGAAACTGTGCTGATGCATTTGAATGTAAGGGGAGCTACAGTTGAAGAAGCAATATGTATAAGAAGGCTCACAAAGAGCCCCTCAGCCCATGACTGTCCAAAGAGGTAAGCAAAAAGAGGACTCCTGCAGGTGTCCTGGAGAACCAGACTCAAATAGCAAATCTCTGTATAACTGCAAAGGTTTATGCAAAGGGGCATTCTATGCACAGGGTAGAGAATATGATGTAAAGAGCCATCAAATATTATGAGATCCCTCCCCTGCAGCACATAAACAAAGTGAGGTGAAAAACAAAACAGAAAGTCTGCATGATAATCCTCAGCAATACACTGCTTCATGAAAGGGCATTTTAGTTCAAATGTAGGAAGCTGTGCCAAAAAAACTGAAGGCAAGCTGGCTCAGCCAAATTAGAACAGAGTAAAAGATTTGTCATACCTTTGTAATTCACACAGCAGCAAATTCAGCTCGACCACAAGCTGTCCAGATGTTGGCCATCTGACTCTTTATAGCTGTGGTCTGTTTTTTCTTTAAAGCCCCCTTTCCTTTTTGTGTTCCCAGACACTTGGCATTTCTCTTGAAGTGGACCCAAGTTGAATAAAGAAGAATTAGTCTTCTTCTCAATTTTCAGGACAATATCTCTTTAAGAGAACTATTTTGAAACCTACATGGTCTTTGATTAAATTTACATCATGGCAAGGAAATTTAGCCAAGTGATTGATAGGCTTGCAGTCAAACAGGTCTAGAGCAGAGTCAGATCAGTCACTTACGGGTTGTATGAGGTCAGGCAAGTTATTTCATCTGTCTATTCCTCAGTTTCTTCCACTTTAAAATGGAGACACCAACAATAATACAATAATACCTATCGTAGGATTCAATGCGATAATGTATTTAAAACATTAACTACTGTGCTTAGTGCATAGTAAGCTCTCAATAAATGTCAATTATTTTTGTTACTTTTCTATTATATTTTAAAATCCATTTTGCACCTGAGACCATGACTTCTTATGAGTTTCACAGATAAAAATTTCCAAAAGGAGGGAGATGAAGGTACAAGCACTGTGTGTCAATTTATTGGTGATTCTACAATTTAATAAGTGCTGAATTCAAAAGAGGATGCAGCTCTACTTTGGAGATCTAAAGAACATGTGTGTGCCTACGTTTGTATCTCAGCACTGGCATTGGATGTCTGACCATTCGTCATGGTCACAGGGCAAGATGAACACACCTTCCTGAGTCTGAAGCCAGTTTTCTCCATTCCACTCAGGTTAGCCTCATCCATTCTTTACGAAGAGGATGACTTGGAAACTATGAGGAAGACGTGGAACTAAACTCTTCCCCGTTGACTAGAAGGGTGAGGCTAAAGCAAAAAGTTGTGCTTATGATTAGTGTATGGAGAATAGGTCATTTTATAATTTTGAGTTTGTTTTCCTCTTTTGAAAATGATGAAAGCAAATCACAAATTTCAACTACTGTTTAGAACAAACTTCCCTCACCAAAGGAAATAGAGCTAACTCTAAATGTAATGCACCAATGTAAGTGTTTTAGAGAAATCTAGAGAGGAGACTGGAGATGTTTTCTGTGCAGCAAGATAGAATCTTCCCCTTTGGTGATGTTAAATGTCAACATATTTTGACAGATAGCATAAGGTCTGACAGCACAAAAAGTGATCTTATTCAGTGACATGTATGGCAAAACAACAGCTGTGATTGTCTTAGGTAATGGGAAAATAATTAATGTATAATGCACAATGCTGAAAACATTTACATTTGGTTATACAAAAATATAATAACATGCTTCCCTAAGTTTTTAAATATATGGGCAAAGAGAAGACTGTGGTAGTTCCCAAATCCAGCTGGTCATTAGGATTACCTAGAACTCTGCTAACAAAAATTCTGACTCAGGTGCCTGGGTGGCTCAGTCGTTAAGCGTCTGCCTTCGGCTCAGGTCATGATCCCAGGGTTCTGGGATCAAGTCCCACATCGGGCTCCCTGTTCGGCGGGAAGCCTGCTTCTCCCTCTCCCACTCCCCTGCTTGTGTTCCTGCTCTCGCTATCTCTCTCTCTGTCAAATAAATAAATAAAATCTTTTAAAAAAAAATTCTGACTCTCTGGCACTGTGCTTGAATGCTATGATTGAGCAAATCTAAAGAGAAGCCCAGGATCATCTAGTTTGGGAACCACTCCCTGGACTGTACCATGTTTACTAGGTTTATCTTTATCTGAACTTCTTTATGGTGTCTTAAACAAAGCTATTTGTGAGTTAAGATTTGTGTGTGTTGTCAGAATGATGACAATTGAGGTTTCAAATTAAAAACATGATGATGACCACTGTGGAACACTTGTTCTTCTCAGTTGTGAAATAATTGAAATTCATCAAGTTCATTCAGTGAATATTTACTGAGCACTTACTCTATGTCATGTACTGTTCTATGTGCTAGTGATACAGAGTAAATACAATAGAAAAATATCCGTGTTCTCATAGGACTGACATTTTAGTAGAGAGAGACAGAAAAAAATAAACACACAGAATGAATGGAAATAATGATAGGTTTAGTTAAGGGAGATGGTGAGTGCCATCTGTGTCATATATGATACGGATTTTAAATAAGGTAGTTAGGGAATGCCTCCCTGAGCTTATATTTGAGCAAAGATTTGGAGGTGGTAGGGGAGCTAGAAATACCGATATGTGATAGAAGGGAATTCCAGGCAGAGGAAACAGCAAGTGCAAAAGTCTGGAGATGAGCATATTAAAAAACAAGCATGATGTATAGGCAGACAAGTGAACAGAAGCTTTCAAGAAAGCCGTCATAGCTTTGCCAAATGTTTCTTGGAGGTGAAATAAGATGGGAATCCGAAGAGAGTGATTGTGAAAGAGAATGGGAGGGCAGAATTGGAGAAATGGAAAGACCAGGTAAAACTTTTGAGAATTTGCTATAAAGAGAACAGGAGATAGTGAGGTCATTGGAGAGGGAAGTAGGATTGTTTGAAGTTTTAAATTTTTTTCTAAGGATTTAAAAAAAAAAGATTTTATTTATTTATTTGAGAGAGAGAGAGAGAGAGAGAGCATGCACGTGATCAAGGGGAGAGGCAGAGGGAGAAGCAGGCTCCCTGCTGAACAAGGAGCCTGATGCGGCACTCCATCCCAGGACTCCGGGACCACGACCCGTGCCGAAGGCAGTTGCTTAGTCGACTGAGCCACTCAGGTACCCCTTTTCTAAGGATTTTTATTGATGATGGGAATGACCTAGTATAGGAGGGGAAAATGGATGATGCAGGAAAGGAAAAAGAGGTCATGGGAGCTAGTATGGAAATAGATGGGTTGGCTTCCCAGGTAGGTGGGAGTACAGATCTCTCATAGTACATCTCTACATCTCTAGTAGTACAAGGAGGGTGGCAGATGAGGTATGAAAGGTTTCTTCTCATTGCTTCCACTGTCTCTCTGAAATAGGAAATGAGTCTCCAGCTGAGAGTGAGCATAAAAGAGCTAGTGTTGAAGGTTTGAGGAGAGGGAAGGCATGAAATAATTCTCCGGGAGATACAAAGTAAAAGCACTAGGGAAGTGGGAGGGAATGGCGGCAGCATTGTGGACCTTCATGAGGTTCATGGTCTTGAATTTAACGTCAGAAAAGTCAGCGTTGTTGTGCATTTGTTCTCCAGCTACCTTCAGCAACAGGAACACAGGAGTAAAGTTCAAAGGAAGGTTCATTGAACTAGAGCTGTGATTTAGACCAGCCTGTATCTAATTTAACAGAATGCCATGGTATTGAGGGTGAATGCAAGGAAATGATAATGATTGACCATTGCATTTAAACTGGATAGGAGGGAAGTGAGGACATAAGAGGATGAGGTTACACCAGAAGGTTGGTTTGATGGATTGTAGGTGGTGCTGTGGAAGGATGTAATCAGAGTTGTAGAGGGAGGGGATAGACTGATTGCAAAATATGGCCCTAATTTTCAATCCCTGTGTGGATCCAGCCCTCTCTTCTTGAATCTAGGCTGGCTTTGTGACTTTCATATCTGCTAATTCTCTTAGGTCCCTGCCTCTGTCATGAGAATCAGCCTGGGAGATGGGAAATCACGTGAAGCAGAGTTGAGTCATCCCATCTGAGGCCAACCTAGCTAGCCCACAGCCTACTTGCCAGCTAACCACAAATGAACAAGACTCCCTGAGATCAGCGCAGCTCAGCCCAGCAGAACTGTCCAATCAACACATAGACTCATAAATAAAAAGCTGTTATCTCAAGCCACCAAATGTTGGGGTTGTATAGTTATAAAACAATAGCTAACTGATTAAAAGGAGGGGCTAGAAAGATAGATGATAGTGATTAGAAAGGATATCCTTGGAAATTAAGGTGAGGGAGGGGTTGCAATCATTGATAGTGACTAGACCTAATGTATGACCGTGGGCTTTAGTGGCTGAGGTAGAGTGGAGCACAAGGTCATGGGAGGAGAAGAGTTTAAGGAACTGATCTGTTACATGGGCATCCTTTTTTGTTGTTTTTCTGCACTTTGCGGGGCAAAGCCTTTAGTCTTTCAATCATTAAAAATGACGTTAGCTATAGGTGTTTTGTAGATGCCTAGTATCAGATTGAGGAAATTCTTTTCTATTCTTAGATTGGTAAGAGTTGTTATAAAGAATGGATGCGGGCTTTGTTTTTAAAGATTTTATTTATGTATTTGACAGACAGAGAGAGAGAGCACAGATAGGCAGAGCAGCAGGCAGAGGGAGGGGGAGAAGCAGGCTCCTGCTGAGCAGGGAGCCCGAGGTGGGGCTCAATCCCAGGACCCTGGGATCATGACCTGAGCCGAAGGCAGCCGCCTAACTGACTGAGCCACCCAGGTGCCCCGATGCAGGCTTTTTTCAAGTGCTTTTTCTATGTCTACTGAGATAATCATATTTGAGTTTTAAAAAGTTTGTTATTTTTGGTGAATTTTATTGGTTAATACTTAATATTAAGCCAGCCTTGCATCCTTGGGATAAATCATATTTGGTCATGATATATTTTCATCTTATAAAATGTTTAACTAGATTTGTAAAATTCTATTTAAACATTTTACATCTATGTTCATGAGGGATATTGGTCTCTAGTTATTTTCTCTTGTGATGTCTTTCTTAAGTTTTGGTATCAGAATAATGATGGCCTCTAGAATGAACTGGAAAGTATTGCAATCCTTCATTTTCTGGAGGAAATAAATTAATCATTTCTCCATTCTGAAAAGCAGTGTAATGATATTACCAAACATGGGAAATTAGATATTAAGTAACACACACCTCAACAATATAAACGTAATCCTAGTGTTACTTGTTTATGATAGTATTCTTAGGATTTTAAAAAATAGAACTACTTATGTGTCATATATAACATATTTTTTAACATAAGATATCATAATCCTTGTTCACATTTCCTTAAAATTTTAAAACAAAATTTTAAATGTTTGCCTCATATTCTATTGAGTAGATATATTGTAATTGTATATTTCCCTTAATGTCATAATTTCCCTTAATATATCAATATTATAAATATCCTGTGAAGAACATCTGAGAGCACATTATTTTCTAACATTTTGGATTATTTCCTTAGGATAAATACCTAGAAGTAGAACAAAAGCACAATATTTGTGACTATTTGTATGTTTTCATAGAATTTTTTAAAACAAAAATAGCATGCAAGAGTCCTTGCTTTGAGTGTGATTTGAGTCGTTAAATCTGGGGCAAATGCATTCAAATATGTAGGAATTAAAGTACTATTAAATATTTCATAATAGCAAACTGAGAAAAATGTTAACAAACTCCTAAAATACCCTGGGTATATTTACTGAATAATTTAACTTTGGCTCTCTCTCTTTATATTTTGTTTTGTTTTGGCTGATCAGTCACAACCAGGTGTTTTCACATTTTATTAGCTGAAGTACAGACCCTAGAGCTGCCCCATTCCCTTCCCCGCCTCCCCCACACACACCCCCCCACAACCCTCGCGCCATCGCGGGGGCCAGGCCTTCCCAGAAGCCCCTGCCTTGGCTGCCAGGCTCTTCCTCTGTTGCTCCACTGCACTTTAGGGCCCCACAGCTGCGACTCCTATAGCTTGATTTCAGTGGTGATACAGTCCAGCCTCCCCACCCGCCCAACCCCGGTGGCCCGAGCCTCTCCCCGCTCCCTTTTGACCAGCACAGGATCCAGAAGTGTAAAGACCATGTTGGACCCGCCCAGCAGGGCCGGTTTCTCCTTCATGGTATCATTTTCTGTTAGTTGCACCTCAAATTTCTGCCGCGCTGACATGGATTAACTCAAGTCCTTTTGTAGCTATTTCTCCACCTGTACCTGTAGCTTTTTCTGAATTAGCTGGGCCATGGGCGGGGCGAAGGTCTGCGGGGAGCAGAGGGGGAGGAGTGCTGGGTCTCACATGCTGGAAGGTACCCGTGCTCACCTTCCTGAACTGGTGTCCTCCCTTCACTATTCTGGCTCAGTGTATTTTTAAGGAATACAACAAATCACTTGACATTTATAATTTTGAAAAATCCGAAGACATTTTTGGAGGCAAAAGACCTAAAACAATAATGGTTACAATAGATTGGTGAACATAAATCAACAGGTGTGCATTATTAAATGCACAGGCGAAGCATCGCAAGCTTTATTTTGTTACATATGGAAGGCTTGCAGGAAAAGCTTTTTATTCTCTAGCTACTTAAAACCATGAAATTCTGGGTGGGTCGTGCTGGCTTTGCCGGGACTGGGTTGGTCCTGCCCCCCTCTCCAAGTCCCGGCCCCTCCTTAAAGCTGGGAGAGGGGGCCAGTTCCCGGTTCTGAGCACTCTGCGGTCCTCGGGTGCAGGCCACCATGAGCAAACGCAAGGCGCCGCAGGAGACGCTCAACGGCGGAATCACCGACATGCTCACAGCCTCTTGCTGCCTTTGCAGAACTCGCAAACTTTGAGAAGAACATGAACCAGGCAATCCACAAGTACAATGCTTACAGAAAAGCAGCATCAGTGATAGCAAAGTACCCACACAAAATAAAGAGTGGAACAGAAGCTAAGAGATTGCCTGGAGTAGGAACAAAAATTGCTGAAAAGATTGATGAATTTTTAGCGACTGGAAAATTGCGTAAGCTGTCATTCGGCAGGATGACACGAGTTCATCTATCAATTTTCTGACTCGAGTTGGTGGCATTGGTCCATCTGCTGCAAGGAAGTTTGTAGATGAAGGAATTAAAACATTAGAAGGTGCAGAGTCCAGTGGTGACATGGATGTTCTTCTGACCCATCCAAACTTTACCTCTGAATCAACCAAACAGCCAAAGCTGTTACATCGTGTTGTGGAGCAGTTACAGAAGGTCCATTTTATTACAGATACTCTGTCAAAAGGTGAAACAAAGTTCATGGGTGTTTGCCAGCTTCCCAGTAAAAATGATGAAAAGGAGTATCCACATAGGAGAATTGATATAAGGTTGATACCCAAGGATCAGTATTACTGTGGTGTTCTCTATTTCACTGGGAGTGATATTTTCAATAAGAATATGAGAGCTCGGGCGCCTGGGTGGCTCAGTTGGTTAAGCGACTGCCTTCGGCTCAGGTCATGATCCTGGAGTCCTGGGATCGAGTCCCGCATCGGGCTACCTGCTCAGCAGGGAGTCTGCTTCTCCCTCTCCCGCTCCCCCCTCTTGTGCTCTTTCTCTCTCTCACTCTCTCTCTCAAATAAATAAATAAAATCTTAAAAAAAAAAATATGAGAGCTCATGCCCTAGAAAAGGGCTTCACAATCAATGAGTACACAATCCATCCCTTGGGAGTCACTGGAGTCTCTGGAGAACCTCTGCCAGTGGATAGTGAGAAAGACATCTTTGACTACATCCAGTGGAAATAGCGAGAACCCAAGGATCGGAGTGAATAAGGCCCATTCTTTTCAGGCCAGCTCAGCTCAGCAGGAGTCTTAATTTATTTCTTAACCTTTGCTATGTAAGGGTCTTTGGTGTTTTTAAATGATTGTTTCTTCTTCATGCTTTAGCTTGCATTGTAGTCAATAAAGCCTCTCGTACTACTAAAAAAAAAAAAACCAAACCATGAAATTCTGAAAATAGGTTAGTCATCATTATGGGGTTGGGTGAGATGTTTTAATACTATTACTTCGTTCCTTATGATGATGTTTTCTAGGGATGTCACACATTTCTATGCCATTTAAGGAAGTTTATCTTGCTTTTGATATACCAACATTCATGGGCTTTCTGGAAAAGCAGATGAAATAAGAAAGGTAATTGATTAAAATACTATATTTTAAAGAAAAGGGTATATAATTTTGATCCCATTGCATCATTTATCTTCTTATCTGCTTTTATAAAATCACCTCCAAAAATATTTTAAATTTCTATATCTCTGCCATTTTGTTTTAAATCAAGATAGTTTTCTTTAGAATTACCATAAAAAATATTTGAAGTGAAATATGCTGTTATTGTAGTATTTGATATCATAATTGATTCATGTAACACTAATAGATTAACAGTGGTCTCTATTAGAATCTTTGTGAGATTTTTAAAAACCTGGCACTGCATGTTTTTTTCCTAATCAAAAGATGTCACTTTGAAAGGTTGTTGTAGTGATATTTTGTCAAAATTATGCATCTCATAACTTTGGAAAAGTATTTCCCAAAAGTTTAACAGCAGACAGTTGTGGCAACCTTGAGAATGAGCCTTGCTGATCTCCAACTGTGGGGATTGTAATTGGCCAAGGGCCCCAAGCGCTGCCCTCTGAGAACCATCGCTGTGTTTGCCCTGCTCCAGCCAGGACTGAATGTTACTGAACTGTTACTGAAAACATGGAGGCACCTCTGATGGCTTACTTTGGCTCAAGACTTACAAACGTATTGCCAGACTTTCATTAAATTGCATGGCAATCTGGGATGCTTCCTTCCATTCAACCTTTCCTCCTTCTTTCCTCCTGCATTTCCTCACCTGGGGTCAGACTTGCATCGTGGTCTGAGTTCTTATAGCTCCTTACATTTTCTCTCACCAGGCATTTTATCTGATAGAACTCTTGCACTGTTAATCTCAGAGGATCCAGCCGAGGATATTACTGTAGAAAAATCTGAATTAACCATAACCAAACCATAACCAACTATAATTTCTATTTGTTTACTACAATAAATAGAATAGAATAAATGAGAGTCTAGCCTTAGAGTTAAATCTATATTTGGACATATAAAGTACATGATCCTAAGGCTTGCTTGTGGTCTCAGCATGACCGATAAATGCATCAAACATTATCTACCAATCAGAAGTCTTGTGCTGGGGCGCCTGGATGGTTCAGTTGGTTGGGTGGCCGGCTCTTGATTTCATCTCGGGTCATGATCTCAGGGTTATGAGATAGAGCCCTGCATCAGCTCAGTGCTCAGTGGGGAGTCTTGAGGATTCTCTCTCTCCCTCTCCCTCTTCCTCTTCCCCTGCTCTCTCTCTCTCTCAAGTAAATAAATATATCTTAAAAAAAAATAGATGTCTTGTGCTTCTGATTAAAAGTGCACACTGAGGGCACCTGGGTAGCTCAGTCAGTTAAGCGGCTGCCTTCTGCTTGGGTTATGATCTCAGAGTCCTGAAGTCGAAGCCCACATCAGGCTCCCTGCTCAGCGGGGAGTCTGCTTCTCCCTCTCCCTCTGCTCCTTCACTCTGTTCATGCTTGTGCTCTCTCTCTCTCAAATAAATAATCTTAAAAAAAGAATAATATCAAAAATAAAAAAATAGGGGTGCCTGGGTGGCTCAGTCGTTAAGCGTCTGCCTTCGGCTCAGGTCGTGATCCCAGGGTCCTGGGATGGAGCCCCACATCGGGCTCCCTGCTCAGCGGGAAGCCTGCTTCTCCCTCTCCCAATCTCCCTGCTTGCGTTCCCTCTCTCACTGTGTCTCTCTGTCAAATAAATAAATAAAAATCTTCAAAAAAAATAAATAAAAGTGCACATTGAATGTCAGGATCAGCAGAGGGAATTAAAATAATATTTTTGAAGGGCCAAAAATTATCAAAGCCAACGAATATTTGAAAAACATATTTTTTCTCTTCTGAGAGCAGAGTATAGGGTGCAAATAGATAATATTTAAGTATTTTTAATAAAATTATTATTATGGTGATGTCATTAAAACATAAGGGGATGCATACAATGGAGTATTGCAAGTTATTAAGGAGATGATACCAATTATCATAAGGGGGCTATTCAGTCTAATGTAGCAATGCTACAAACTCAGTCAGCAGGATTAGTACTCTGAGTTCTTTTTCTGATCATGATTATGGTTTGCCCTGAACCAGTTGTATCTTCCTACCTGGCTCTCTTTATAATCACCAATATTGGTTATAAGATAGCTGAATGGGGTTTGGGTGCAATTTGTGGTCATGGATTTTTTCTCCTTGTATCTCTGTCTTGCTCAGTAAGTG
Source organism: Neomonachus schauinslandi (assembly GCF_002201575.2). Lineage (NCBI taxonomy): Eukaryota > Metazoa > Chordata > Mammalia > Carnivora > Phocidae > Neomonachus > Neomonachus schauinslandi. The sequence goes on along the minus strand of NC_058408.1, from coordinate 31,477,643 downwards.
CTCACACTGTGACTTCACTGTCATTAATACTGTGCTGTAAGCAGCTAATTAAAAAGCTCACACAAAAGAACTGCAATATAAAGACCAATAACATTTGTCTGGAAAGTGGGTTGCTTTATGGATCCATGTTCTTTTCCTCTAGGCTTTGGCAGGGAAGAGTCCTTTTGCCCCACCCATCAAAATTTTCTTCCATTTGCCTATGGGTTATGCAAGACCTTCAGACAGGGGTGAGTTCAAGGTGGTTATAAAATTAAATTTTAAAAGATGTTTTTAAAAGAACAAAGTGGTTTTTGAATATATGGATTAGTAAATTTTTAGTTTTATAAAGATTAATCCAACTATCTGGTTTTCACTGAAAAGTATAATACAATTTTAGTTTGAATTTTAAGCAGTTTGTGGAAATAAACTTTAAAACAATATATGATTTTAATTCAGAAACTAACTTACCATTTATTATTTTATTCTAGAATTACTATTAATATTAATTAACTACAAAGAAATATCTGATATTTTCCTTAATATATAACAGAATAAAAGGTCAAAGGGGAGGTCCATTAACGTAGGAGTGCCACAAAGATTGTTTTTTTTATGGGTACGGCCCAGCGCGAGCACAAAGATTGTTTTTAAAAATCTTTTGTACTAAAAATAAAGGAGAGTGATTTATAATTCTAGGGACAACTCTGAAAATAAAAGTAAATTAAGCATTACAAATATGATTTTTAGCACTTCTGGTTAAAGCTCTACTCAATTTTCCAGTTAATACCTGCCTCTTCTTTGTTTCTTCTAATCACCATGTATCTCCCTTTCTCCGGTCCCCAGCATTCAGAACTCACAGTGGCCTGGGAGGTGTCTCTCAAGCATCAGGGTGCTGGTTGAGAGCCCTGGTGCTCTCCCTGCCTGCACTGCCAGGTGCTTAATTGGCTCAGCTAGAATAACTCAAGGCACTGCCAGGTGCTTAATTGGCTCAGCTAGAATAACTCAAGGCGAACTCTTCCAGAGCCGAGACTCATGTTACATTAGCCTCAGTGACACCTTTTAATGCTTATGATATTTTTCTCCCTTTATTTCAGAAGTGCTCAGGGATTTGCAGGATTGTGCAAAGAACTCAATTCTAACTATGTACATAAACTTTTCTTTTTTAAAAAAAAAGACAATGTAAAACATTTAAAAGCACTGCTTATTTCACTTTGTAATTTATTTGCAAATTGATTTCTTCTGAAATACATATATTGTGTTCCTGAGATAAATCATACCTGGTCATGATGTATGATCCACTTTATAAATTGTTGAATCAGATTTGTAAAATTGTGTTTCGATATTGTACATCTGTGTTAATGGGGGATATTGCCGATAGTTATTTTCTCATGTATACAGTTGATCCTTGAACAATATGAGCGTGAACTGCGTGGATCCACTTATATGTGGATTTTTTCCAGTATAGTACCATAAATGTATTTGAAGCGCATTTACATTATGATATAAATATTATATACCGGAGAAATAACTGAGGTGAATGGACATGTAAAAAAGGAATGCAATTTTGTATAACCAGTCCTCTAATATTTAAGATGAATGATTCAATCTCACAGTCTGAGGAAAAATTCTTTTTTTTTTAATCACTTTTTCTTGTTGCCATTCTTTCTTGTATCTCAGAAAAGTGATAGAAAAGCATAATTTTTGTGGGTATTCCTTTTATGTTTTTCTGTGGTAGATACTCACACTTTTTCATATGAGTGCATGGATGGTAATTTTTTTCGATTGCTTTGCATATCCCCAAATTTCTTTATATCTTTCTCTCTTTATGTCTTCTTTTGTAACTGATAGTTTCTATTAATAGTCCTTCAAAATGTGGAGAGGAAATTATTTCATAGTGTTCTAGCACTCACTGAGGCTAAAGAGAAATCTGGATACTCATTTCATTGTAAGATACCAGATTTTCCACTCTGGAAGCTTTCTTGATTTTTCTCTTTATTTTGAGACTCTAGACCATTTATAGGCATAGACATTTTACCCATTTATTATGCTTGTATGTGGTAGGCTCTTTTAATCAAAATATACAACTATTTTTTTTAACTCAGAGAAAATTTTTGAGTTAAAAATGATAATGTCGATTATTTAATTATTTTCTGCCTTCTGTTGTTTCTGATTTTTGTTTCTGGAACTCTTATTCCTATATATTTGAACTTTGGAATCTATCCTCTGTGTTTCTGAGCTTTACTTTGCTATTTTTCTTTTGTCTTTTCTGCAAATTATTTAATTGTTCTATGCTTCAGTTTTCCCATCTGTAAAATGGGGGTAATAGTATTTTATTGGATTATTTGGTAATGTCAAGTCCTTAGAACAGTATCTGGCACATAATAGGAGTAAAATATGTATTCTGTGGTGTATAGTAGGTCTACAAATAACTCTACATTATAGGAGATTTCTTTGATTTTTATGTCTTCGTTACTAGCTTGGACTTGAGAGCTGTTCTTTCTAATCACATTATTTATTGAATTTTTATTTCAACAATCACCTTTTTAAAATTCCCAAGTCTTTCATTGTCTGATTGCTATTTTTTTGTAGCACCTTCTTTTTTTTTTTTTACATAACTTTATGATTCCTTTAATCTCTGTGCATCACATATGCACACATACATATATTAAATTAGTTTACATTTATTGTAATTCCTGGTTTAGATGACTATAATTTACTTTAAAAATAAGAGTAATTATAATAACTTCAAAATATATTACACTGCTTTCAATTCCCAAATGCTTTAACTCAGCTTCTTTATTTTCTTTTCCTGACTTATTTTATTTTATTTTATTTTTTTTAAAGATTTTATTCATTTATTTGAGAGAGAGAGAGAGAGCACACATGAGAGGGGGGAGGGTCAGAGGGAGAAGCAGACTCCCTGCCGAGCAGGGAGCCCGATGTGGGACTCGATCCCGGGACTCCAGGATCATGACCTGGGCCGAAGGCAGTTGCTTAACCAACTGAGCCACCCAGGCGCCCCGTTTCCTGACTTATTTTAGATTGAGTTATCTTATTCCCCTCTTTTCCCTGCTGTTGGTGTGAATTGACAGATTCAATATCAAGTCTTTTAATTATTAAAATGGAATTTTAACATGCATATTTGACATAAAAGTCTAAAGTTAATCAGTGCCTATATCTTTTGTCCAAAGAGAATTAGGACCTTACCACAATTAAACTCTGAATAACCACTTTAAACTTAAATGCTATTCTTGTCAATTTATTTCCAGTTATTTTTTAATTACTCACAGTTATTTTTTAATACTCACAGGCTTACTAATTTCTTTGCTTACTATTGCTTCTTGCAACACCCATTTCTTTGGAGTCCAATTTCCTTCTCCAAGTATGTTGTTGAGCAGTTCTTCCACTGAGAATATTTTGATAAATTCAGTCTTTGAAGTTCTAAAAATGTGTGTTTTTGGGCGCCTGGGTGGCTCAGTCATTAAGCATCTGCCTTCGGCTCAGGTCATGATCCTGGGGTCCCGGATCGAGTCCCACATCGGGCTCCCTGCTTGGTGGGAGGCCTGCTTCTCCCTCTCCCACTCCCCCTGCTTGTGTTCCTGCTCTCACTGTCTCTCTCTGTCAAATAAATAAATAAATAAAATCTTAAAATAAATAAATAAAATAAAAATGTGTGTTTTTCTCTTTCTCTTGAAAAACAATTTACCATTTTGAAGATATCATTTGTGGCCTCTCCTTACCGTTCATCTATTTTTAGAGATAATTTGTCCTTTCTTGGTTGATTTTAAGATTTTCCTTGCCTTTGATGTTCTGAGTTTATCAACAATAGGTCAGGATGTGAGTTTCCTTTTATTTATTTATTTATTTATTTATTTATTTATTTATCTTTAAGGCTTGCTCTGATTTTAGGATTCATATCTTCATCAATTTTGAAAAATCCTCAACCATGATCTCTTTGCCTCTCCTCATTTTCATTGTATTCTCCTCTTGAAACTCCTCCTGGATACACACTGGATCTTCACATTTTACCTTCCCTGTCTTATAACTTCTCTTTACTGTTCTCCAGCCCTTTATACCTTTGTGCTATAATTGGATATTTTCCTCAAGTCTGTCTTCCAGTTTACTAATTATCTCTTCAGCAGTGTCTAGTGTGTTGTTAGTCTATCCATTTAGATTTATATTTCAGTGACTTTATTTTCCTTTTCTACTTGCTATATTTGGTTCACTTTCAATATGTTTATTTCTTTTTATAGTATCTTCTCTATCTCTTATAATTTCTACCTCCTTTTGTCATTTATTTTAAATATAATTATTTTATAATCTATTTATGAGCATTATATTAAGTTCTTGGGATACAAATCCTCTTGTTTGTTGTATCTTCTGACTCTTACTTAATGCTCAATCATTTTTGCATGTGTTCTGTAATTTTTGATCATGAGTTCATCTTCAGTGGATTATGGTTTTTCTGTGACAGTTCTATTTGTGGGAGGGTTGACACAGAACAGTTTTAGAACAGGTTGACACAAAACAGTTGACACACAACAGAGGGTTGTGCCAGATATCAGATGTAGTGAAACCAGACTGGGAACAGTTAATTTTTTTGGCAAAGAGAGTCTTTTATCAAATAGATTAAATTCTGGCTCTGAATTCCCATATGACTCTTTTACATTTTCTTTGCTAACCTTAAACTCTGGGCAAAGATAAATTTCCTTGTCATATACATGAACTATTGAGCAGTATTTTTCTAGTCTCTCTTTCACTGAGAAAACAGGCTGGTTTTGTATAAATCTCTGAGCTTCAATTAGTACACATTTATGCACCAAACATCTTTTCTTCTATTACAACATGGGTATTAGAACCCAAGTGCCTTGTTTGAATTTACTTCTTTATGTTATAATCCCCTAGATCTACAACATTATATTTATTGTCTTGCTTTTCAATTCCCATTTCTGTCTCTTAGGAATTTTCCTCCAAGTTCAAATTTGTGTTAATTTCTTTTGTTGTTGCTTTAGTTTATATTATTGTTAGTTACTTTAGCTCCTTCTTCACACTGCCTACAAATTCACCAACAGAAATTCTAATTATGTTTGTATTTTAAAGTTTATTTATTCTTTTTCTTAAATTATCTGTTTTCTCTGATGGCATTTTTTTTTTTCTGTTATTAGTTTTCCTTAAGTGCCTGGAATCTTTGTTTTTTGTTCATATTTCTGAATAAAGATTTAGTTGATTACTGTAGGCATTTGTTGTGTGTTTCTTCTGAAGTTGTATGGTTGTATAGTTCTGTTCTCCTGACATGCCACACTCTTAAATGAGAAGGCTAGTTCTAGACTCTGCAATATTGTCAGGCCTGTTGGAACTTTTATCATTCCTAAAGGGAGCTTTACTCTTGGGCAGAGTGTTTTAGTGTGTTTCACCACTGGATGGAGCTGCCTTCTCTTTCTATTAATTTCCTTAGTGACCAGTGTTCCTTAGTGGTTCAGTGTTACCTTTGGTTTTGCTCTGCTTCTCTTGCAGGTTCCAACAATATATTGACTCCTTTCCCGTATAGGGGAACATATTCAAGTTTTATCCATGAGGGCTAAAAACCCTGCTTTATATATTTTGTCTAGGAAGAGGCTGGGAACGAGGGAAATCTGTCTAAATGATCGAGTTGTGCCAAAAGCAACTATATTTAATTGTCATCACAGTTCACTCTTTCTCTTTGTGATAGCTGACTCTGAGCCTTTCTTTGGAAAGAGCAATTCTTCCTTCTGGTGTTTGGGGATAAAACTTTTCCTGACTTGTTTTCTCCATCAGTCAGAAATTTTCTGGTCCTTTGGTAGTCCTCCTTCTAGTTTACCAGCCCTCTTATTGTTCCATTCGTTTAAAAACACTTTTTGTGTCTTTTCAGGAAGACATCCTTAAAGATTAGAGGTAAATGAATATATTCAGTCTGCCATCTTAAACTGGAAGCTTACCAATATTTCAGAAGCCAAACATTTAAATAAAGAAGCAAATGCATTTTTAAGTTTTTATATTAGTTTAAATAGGGCATATAAATATGAAAGTGCACAAATATAAATGTGCAGCTCAATAAATTTTTATGAAGTGAACACATCCATGTGGTTAGATCAAGAAACAGAATCCTGGGGTGTCTGGGTGGCTCAGTTGGTTAAGCATCTGACTCTTGGCCTCAGCTCAGGTTATGATCTCATGGTCTGTGATCTCACAGGTGGTGAGATCGAGCCCCAAGTCAGGCTCTGCATTCAGTGGGGAGTCTGCTTGAGGATTCTCTCCCTCTGCCCCTCCCCCCACTTGCACGTGCGTGCTCTCTCTCTCAAATAAATAAATAAATTTTTATTTAAAAAAAAAAAAGAAAAAATCCTGCCAGGATCCCAACCACATGTGGCTGTTGATCACTTATAATGTGGCTAATACAACTGAAGAACACAATTTAAAATTGTATTTGATTTTAATTATTTTAAAAGTGATACCCACATGTGGCTAATGGTAACTGCATTGGACATCTCAAGGTTAGATGATACAGGGTCTTGTGGTTCATATTACAAATTTTGTCCTATCCTAAGAGCAGTCGGAAGTTTTTCACAAGGGAAAGACGTAAGATTTGTCTTCACAAAAGATCGGACTGGCTGCAAGTGGAGAAGGACCTCTCTCAGCTTTCTCATGGCTATTTTGTTTGTTTTTTTTCCCCAGGAAGTAAAAGATCATTTTGGATGTTCTTCCTCAATTTTTTGGTTTTATTGAGATGATGATTGGCATGGTTGCAGGTGTCACAGGCCCTTTTTTTCCCTTTTGCCGCTGATCACACTTACATGTGAGATCTCAGACTACTTCCTAAGGAGACTACTTTGGTTTTTTTATAATGTGCTGTCTGTACACTGGTCACTGCCACCAGAATGAGTCCAAGTGTGTCGTTCAGGTAGCTCAAAAGGTATAGTAGTTTCAGCTTTCCAGCATAAAAATTTGAGAAATTTAGAGATGTATGAAAGTTTTATATAAAAGAATATGATGAGTAGTAATACAACAGAATTTTAAATTTCCTCTTGAATACAAACCTGCAAGCATCATGATGCTCTGTATGTAGCTGCTAATACATGTGGGAGTTTTTTTCAGGTTTCATTTCCAAATATTTAATTGATCCTATTAACTGGGCCTTTCTTCAAGCTTTTCTAATCTAATCCAGTCCCTCTTCATTAGTTGAACCATTAACTGCATATAAGTCCTTTTATTGCTCATTCCATCAATGACTTACTGATACCTTTCAGATTCACGAATGATTATTTATATATAGATTTGACTAAGCATTTTGCTTTCTACTGAAGTAATTGTCTGCTCTGGGGTTCTCCTTCTCAGCTGCTCATCTGTCTTTTATCCTGGAAGCATGATGAGTTCATGGATTTAGAAAGAGTTCTATGCAGCAGAAGTGAAGGGCATAAAGCAAAGGGAAGAGCGGCAGAAATTTGCAGTAGAGAAATTGTAAAGGCAGGTCAGTGCTAGACCATTATTTAACTGAAAGCTATAGGACACTGCCAAAGGATTTTAAACATCGTGAATGGTACAGTATCCCAATTGTTATCTATCCTATAGAGAGAAGATGGAGTCAAAAGATTGCAGCTCCCATCACATTTCCCTGTAGTTCAAAAATTTGAATGCTTCCTCACAGCCTTCTGAATCAAGACCAGACTGTTTTAAGATTTCTAGGTCCCTAAGGGCACAAATAGCGCAATTAATGTAAAAATGTTTTAACAATACCAAGTTACGATTAAAAAGTAAAATGAACAGGTACCATTTCAGGTTAGTGAAACATTAAATAAGAATTAGATCATTATGGACATGAGACTTCATTAGGGAGATGGAAATTGAATTATATTTTAGCAAATGTATGCATTTATATGCAGATGCTTAGCTGATTATACGTTGAGCAAAGATTGATGTGACCAGGCAGGAGGGTATTTCAGGACAAAAGAAGTACACAGACACAAGAGTGGGCATGAACAGTACACGTGAGGAACAGTGAAGAAGTCTGACCTGACTAGACAGAATTGAACAGATCACTATCTAGAGAGAGACTGAACTGGGAAAGAGAGGATCACTTGACAAAGCCCTAGATCTGAGTGAGTGCAGATTCTTGAACAGAAAGAGCACTTAACAGGAAATTTTATTTTGAAATTTGGTGAGGTTCAAGAAAGACCTAAGGGGAGAAATTCTGGAGAAGAAGAAATGTTAACGCCCATTAGTCAGCTGTATTCTAACAAATGTGCACTAAGTTGAAACGTTGAATTTGTTTTTCTGAATGTAGAGTTCTGAGGAAATGAGAGGCAGGAAGATTTGGATGAAGTGGGGACTGATGGCTGCAGGAAAGGCAGTGCCGATGGAAAAGTTGATTCCTGACTTGAGTGAGTCCTGAGAAGTGGAGACTTCTGTGGAAATTCTTGAGGTGGAAATGAAAAAGTATACAGAACTCAACCACAGTTATGATTAGAACCTTCCCTAGCACCGTTCAACAATGTAAATCATGATTCTTATTTATTTTCTCAGCATGTTTATTCCCCTGCATCCATCTGTTTTAAAGTCTTTTCTAAAGTTGTAAAATGATAAAGTTCAATATTCTCAAAATACTCCCCAACTTAACAGTTTTACTACATTTACCTGTACAGTCACACATGGTGTTTATAATTCCACATAGACTTGTAAGAGGCTTATCCTTCATCATATATAAAAGTCTGTGATTAGTAGTATTTCTCTCAGCTGCTAACGTAAAAAGGATCTAAACCTATTTGGAAAATAAATAAATAATTGTTAATAGAAAAAAAGGGAACACTATTTATAATGACAGAAAATACACTTTATGAAGAAAAACAATAAAGATCCAAACATAATGAGACATTATAATCTATGGAAGGTAACATACATTTTTTAATGGCTTTTATTCAAAATCTAGTGTTACCGTTTTTTTTAAATTTTATTATGTTGTGTTAATCACCATACATTACATCATTAGTTTTTGATGTAGTGTTCCATGATTCATTGTTTGCGTATAACAACCAGTGCTCCATTCAGTACGTGCCCTCTTTAATACCCATCACCAGGCTAACCCATCCCCCCCCTCCCCTCTAGAACCCTCAGTTTGTTTCTCAGAGTCCATAGTCTCTCATGGTTCGTCTCCCCCTGCGATTTCCTCCCCTTCATTTTTCCCTTCCTGCTATCTTCTTTTTTTTTTAACATATAATGTATTATTTGTTTCAGAAGTACAAGTCTGTGATTCAACAGTCTTACACAATTCAGTTTCTTTTTATTATCCTCCCCTCTTTCCCTTTCCCTACATTCCTTTTTTTTTCTTCCAAGATGAAAGAACTGATAGTTTTCATCAATATGAACTGGTTTATCTTCACTTAGAAGAATGAAGGAAAAAACTCTAAAGTAGCCTTAAAATTACTCATAAAACACAAAATGATTGAATGGAAATCTTTGGAGGATATTATTTACCCATATGTCTTGATAACTTGATGCTTTTTGTGTGTGTGATTTGTGTGCAAGTTATGTTAATTATACATCATCTTTAGAAAAATACTTTTTTGTTGAGCAGTGTAAATGTCAGTCTCATTAGCCATCATTATTACCTGCCAGCAAGAAGATGTTTTCAATGAATGATAATTTCCCTTCATGGTTCTGTGGATGCATACAAGTGTAAAAATTATCATTATTATTTTTTAAAGATTTTATTTATTTATTTGAGACAGAGAGAATGAGAGACAGAGAGCATGAGAGGGGGGAGGGTCAGAGGAAGAAGCAGACTCCCTGCTGAGCAGGGAGCCCGATGCGGGACTCGATCCCGGGACTCCAGGATCATGACCTGAGCCGAAGGCAGTCGCTTAACCAACTGAGCCACCCAGGCGCCCTAAAAATTATTTTTTATGCTATCTTATTTTCAGTGTTCATAACCCTTTTTCTTCTTTTCAAACTGTTTTCAAACCAACTTCTACACTTGAAAAAGAAAAAAAATTGGCCTGATATTAAGCCAGTAGTTTGAACTAGTTCAGACTGATTCATGGACAAAAGAGAGAGCAGATTCATGGAAGACCCACTCTTTTAAGAACCAGATTCTAATAATGGTAACTAGGTAATTTTTTTTTTTTAAGATTTTATTTATTTATTTGACAGAGAGATAGAGAGACAGCACAAGTAGGCAGAGTGGCAGGCAGAGGGAGAGGGAGAAGCAGGCTTCCCACTGAGCAGGGAGCCCGATGCGGGGCTCGATCCCAGGACCCTGGGATCATGACCTGAGCCGAAGGCAGCCGCTTAGCCGACTGAGCCACCCAGGCACCCTGGTAACTAGGTAATTTTTTTTTAAAGGTGAGAGTGGGGGAAGTGCACTCTCTGATGTAATATTGATTATCTAAAATGTCCAATTTTAGCATGACCAATATAAGTGACTCCATCTTTGTTCCTCTTACAATTGGATGGTGCCTATTAGGTCTAGATATTAGTGGGATTTTAATAAAATATGCTTTTTAAAAGAAATCATATATATATATATATATTTATATTCTTCCAGTCCTCTGGTATCATCATTATGAAAGATTTTATGCTTTTCAAATAATTTTCACACCCATTGTCTGTTTCTTTTGACTTCTACAATAACATGCTGTGATATGATCAGAGGAACCTAGAGATCATCTACCCCAAATCCATATTTTATGCTGCAGTGAGACCCAAAGAAGGAAAATGATCTACTAGCAGAGAAAGCACATTTTGTATGCTGCACATTCGACATGGGACACATGTCAAATTTAAATTAAAAAAAATTAATACATATTTGCTAAATCATATTATTACTCTCTTTTAAATATGAGCAAACCCCAAAGGCATAGAGAAGGAGGTGACATAAATGAGATATCATAAATTGATGGTAAAAGAAACTTGAATCATTGTTTACTTCCCTTTCCTACTCTATCTCTGGACCTGTCACACAATTGAAAATCTAGATTCAAAATAATATGTTCAAGCTTGGAACTTCTAAAGACCTATTGAACAAGGAGCCAGGGATCAAACAACAACAGAATATTAAACAGTTTTCACTGAGGAATATAGCACACCCAGAAAAGAACAAAAATTATTTAGGAACTGTTCCGTAAGGCACCATTCCCTGGTCCACACACCATAATCCAACTGTCATTGCTGGTTGGATCTACTAAGTTCAGGTGTATCTCCTTAAAAAAGCGAGAGAGTTCTTAGGGCTTTATCAATGTGGCAAAACGCTTTCCTTAAGAATGACTGAAACCACAGGGCACCTGGGTGGCTCAGTCGGTTAAGCCACCGACTCTTGATGTCAGCTCCGGTCATGATCTCAGGGTCCTGGGATCCAGCCCCGTATAAGCCTCTGTGCTCAGTGGGGAGTCTGCTTGAGGATTCTCTCTCACCTATCCCTCTGCCCCTCCCTCCCTGCTCTCTCTCTTTTTCTCTCTCTCTCATAAATAAATCAATAATCTTTAAAGAAAAAAAATAATAACTGAAACCACAATATAGAATGGATGATAAAATGTTCACTGAACACATTAAATGTTATGCTACAAATTTCAGATAATATACAGAAATGAATTCAGTGGGATTCTAGGCTAAATTTTCAGCCTCTCTTCATTTATGTACAGGTAAAGCACTTAGCCTGATATATTTAAGGAAATTATTCCTCTCCCAGTTTATTTTGCAAACCTTTTCTGTATTTATCATCTCATTCTGCATTCTTTACAGACTCCTGTCTCATGTTCATCTGTAACATGTTGATCATTTCCCTGTATAAGGGCTGATAAAGTATACATTGCTGGCTGTTCTCGGCCTGTTAGCAATTTTTCAAAGACCAGACTTCAAATACAAAATGTGAAGTGACGGTAGGGGGTGACAGCAGTTGTGGTTGAGTCTGCTGAATTATTTTCCTTCTTCCTTTTGGTATTTGTGCCTTCAACCCTCCCTTTTAGGAATTGCCTGCCTCCCCCATGTCTATGTAGTTGGACTGAGGCTGTCAAACATGGTATCTTAACCCTGTCCTCCTGACCAGACGAGACAAATGAGTTGGATCTGGGCACACAAACAACTCATCCCACACACCAAGGCTTCAGAGATGAGCTGATGAGCGCAGTTGGAACAAGGAGAGCTCTTCCTGAGACTTTTAAGCTAGGGGGAACCTGTCTGGCTTGCCTTTAAGGTTATGACACAAGAAAGGGTGCACTTGGACCTGCTTGTAGCCATCTTCCTAATCCTCAGGCTTCCATTAATCCTTAAAGGAGACTTTGTATACATTTGAACATGGTACCCTTTCTTTTAGAAAAACTTTTAATGATCAGCCTATTATTTATTTCTCAATAATAGCAATTACAACAGATGTCATTCTGTTCGGGCAAATTAAATCAAATTATTGAACATAAAATAAGAAAAAATACAAATATTTAATCACAATAATTAGGAACTCAAAGTTACTATGATGTAATAAATAAAAAAGTTACCGTTTGGGGCGCCTGGGTGGCTCAGTTGGTTAAGCGGCTGCCTTCGGCTCAGGTCATGATCCTGGAGTCCCGGGATCGAGTCCCGCATCGGGCTCCCTGCTCGGCGGGGGGTCTGCTTCTCCCTCTGACCCTCCCCCCTCTTGTGTGCTCTCTCTCTCTCTCTCTCATTCTCTCTCTCAAATAAATAAATAAAATCTTTAAAAAAAAAAAAAAAAAAGTTACCGTTTGCTCTTTTGGAAATAAAATTCTTTTTTGATGTTTATTGGTTCCAATATCTTGTTTTTTCTTGAGATGTTCTAGGCATTAAGTAATTTTTAATATATTTTCACTTGAAAAAGCTATATTCTCCACTGGTGTCTGGTTTGAGAAAATTTAAGGTTCTTTTAATGTCACAGACTGTACTGGGTCATTAATTGATTTCAAGGGGAAAAGTTGACATAGATATCGTAGCTAAAGCCAAGATTTTTTTCAGTATCATAAATCTTCCTTTTCATGGTAATATTGAAATATCCAATAGAGAAAAAGTAAGTTGATTTTGGAATTTAATTTTGGAATATAGACCCACTTGATCAGGGAATTTGCAGCCAAAATCAGTTCTTTTACTCTTTTCACTAGAATTATTCATGTTACATTGCTAAATATCGGTATCAATGTCAGGAGGTTGCAGTTTGTTTATTGACAATTTTTAAACAACATTACTGCTTCATTTTTCTTTCTTTTTTTTTTTTAAAGATTTTATTTATTTGACAGAGAGATACATAGTGAGAGGGGAACACAAGCAGGGGGAGTGGGAGAGGGAGAAGCAGGCTCCCTGCAGAGCAGGGAGCCCGATGTGGGGCTCGATCCCAAGACCCTGGGATCATGACCTGAGCCGAAGGCAGATGCTTAACGACTGAGCCACCCAGGTGCCCCTACTGCTTCATTTTTCTTCAAAAATGTACTAATCCTTTTGACGGTGCCAAGAAAATTATGTACATTGATTTTTGATGCTTGCATAATTTTGCTCATAACATTAATTTTACTTCAGATATCATGACTGATTAATCCTGAGCATTTAAAAAGGAAATATTTGAAACTGGAACTTTGGCTTGTTCTAGAAAATTTTTATTAATATTATCGATAGTTTCTAAGAGTAAAGCATCTTACCTCCAGCTGAGTTTTTGGTGGCATGCTAGCATCAACTTGGCCATCTCATAGCTTAGTCAGTAAAAATCTCAAGGTGTGTTTGTACTCTGAAGTTTCATCGGAGCTGAAAAATAGTTGTATTGATCTTGGGTAATATAAAATGTGATGGTAACAAGAAAGAACTTAACCTGAATTTTTCATTATCAAATTTACATAATGTACATTGTAAGTAATATACAATACCTAAATCTTTTTCTGAGCATTTTTTTTGCAGTCTGTTATGTTTTCTACACACATTTGTGACACTGTTGTATGCTTAGCCTTTGAAATTAGTTTTATCTAGATGCAGTTTTTAAAAATAGGCCACTAACTTGTATATTATTCTTTCGGAGCCATGTGTTCTTGGACCAAATACTTAACATTTTGGAAATCATTTGTAATAACTTCTTAAAAAATGCTGCATGGCTTACATGAAAATTTGATCTATAATAATTGAAATATTAACATTATTATATAATAATTGAGAAATAGTTAATTGAGAAGCTTTGTATCACCCAAAATAATATCATTTGTTGCATCTGCTATAATTTTAACAATTTGGTTTTGTATTTCATTCCCTAAATGGCATATATATTATAAATGATATATATATGATATATATATATTATTATCAGTCATTGCTATGGTTTCTGCCAAATGAAAAAAAAATCCCATTACTAGGTTCATAAAGTCTCTTGGATGATTCTCTGAACACCATGATTATCTTGCCAAAAATGGAATCATGTAGGAGTTCAATGACAGTATACAGTTTCCCTCATTTTTTTTTAAAGAGTTTATTTATTTATTTGACAGAGAGAGCAAGAGAGGAAAAGCAGGGGCAGTGGCAGAGAGAGAGGGAAAAGCAGACTCCCTACTGAACAGGGAGCCTGATGCGGGGTTCGATCCCAGGACCCTGGAATCATGACCAGAGCGGAAAGCAGACACTTAGCCAACTGAGCCACCCAGGTGCCCCTCCTCCATTTTTATATTGTCTCTTTCTGCAGCATTATTTTTTTTTAAGATTTATTTATTTATTTTGGGAGGGAGGGGAAGAGGAAGAGGAAGAGTGAGAATCTCAAGCAGACTCCCCATTGAGCATGGAGCCCCATGCAGGGCTGGATCTCACAACCCTGAGATCATGACCTGAGCAGAAATCAGGAGTCTGATGCCTAACCGAATGAGCAGACACCCCTCTTGCTACAGCATCATTAATAACATTTTTCAAATTGGATGTCACTTTTGAACACTGAGCACATTGGTATGGGCATACAATTCCATTTCTTCATATTTACTAAAATCTGTAATAAATGCTGCCCACCCACAATTGCACCCTTCTTATTCTTCAAATTATCACTTTTTTGTATCCCCAAAGTATTTTTTTCACAAACGAAATGCAGAATCTTTTCAGATAGAATAAAGTGACTGGAATATGGGACTACTTGTAACCACCTGGATGGTTTTTGTGTGTTATAGGTTCCCCCAAACCTCCTACTTATAATGTAGTGTCATTTTTTAAACTTTAAATTTCTTACTTGGTGTAGGTAATTGTCAACAAAATTTTGTGTTAAATAATATTCAAATTTTATGTCTATGTACCTGGGTTGGCAGAAAATACATTTAGTTCAATGAAATTTTTAGTTTTTAAATTTTGTTCTGTTTCACATTTTTTTAATCATAAGTTTTGGTTGACCTGGAAGCAGAAGTGAAATTCACAACCTCTGCTCTCTATAGAGAGCATGTTTCCAGGCTACATTTTGTTCAAAGTAGTAACTATGAACACTTGTCCTTTTACTGCAAATTTACATCCATTTTTGCCACATATATATATTCAATATTCCACATATTTTAAACTTTGCTTCTCTAATGGCTTTCCATGATCTGTTTTCTGATTCAGAAAATTTTTAAATTTATATTTTCTTCTGATATCTGGAGAAAAATAATATCATGATTCATATTTTTAAAAATTTGTAATATTTTGAGAAAATTATGTGTGATAAGCTATTAAATTTTAGCAGCAGTTAATTTTGTGTTGAATTTTCTGTAATGACAACATTGTTACAATCATTAGATTATTATAAAATTATTATATAATGATTATACATATAATTTATGTCTAAATAATACTTTGTGAGTTATAATTGGTAAGTTAGGATTGGTTATTACATGAGGATTTGAAGCATAATGACTAATTTAAACATATATTTAAATTGAGAACTCAGAAGTTCTATTCTAGCAGAGTAAACAACAGACAGATGACAGAAGCTGCAGTTTGAAACATCAATTTACCCAGTCCAATCATACCCCAACAGGAGATTTTTTTAAAAATTGAGATATTTACCAGTACATCAGTGTAAAAAGCAAAAAAACCTGCACTTTGTTTAGAAGTAGAGATTATTTTAGATGATGTTAGAGCAATAGGTTTTTTGAGTTTTAAGTTAATTCCATTTTTCTAAGTCAAAGTAGAATGACATACATTTACCATATTAGAATGAGACACTTACTGCCATCTCCCCCAAAACTGTCTTAACATATATTGAAATTGCCCATCTTTAGAGTCAATAAAACTGTAATCAAAGATTAAAGGAGTCCATGATGTAACTAGTATCCCTTTAGATGTGGTGTTCTTGTGCAGTGAAAAAACTAAACAGCCACACATTTTGGCTTTGTCCCAACCCCATGGAGAAAACCTGTCAGGACCTGAGCTTTTCCAGAATTCATGTCAGCTGAGGTAAATTTGATCCTTGTCAATCATCTCTTCTTTGTGGCATGTTTTTGTATGACTGAAAAAGATAACTCTTGCCAGCATTATGCATTAGAAGTTGTGTCTATGTAGTACTACTTTGGGAATATAAAGTCCATAACCTGGCAAGTTTTACTCTAATCGCTGTAGCCGAAAAAGTTTGAAGTTTTTTGTCTGTGTTGAGGGACACTCTTTTTTCCTTTTGTGAACAAACTAAAGGGATTTGGAGTAGAAGAAAAGCCTGGTCTTTGCTTGGATGTGTGAAAGGACCAAGGTTCAAACACTGGCCCATCTGCACGGGACTCTTGGATGTCTTTCACTTGTTTTTGTTTAAGGTCAAAGGTGTGAGCTCACAGATATCGATACACAAGAGGGCCAGGGTGGGGTGAGGGATCTACTAGGAGCAAACTCATTGACTACGCAGGGAGTTGCCCAGATCAGTTTTCTACCAACATACTGATTTGTTGAAAATATATTGCTCAACTGAGATCATAAAAAAATATGTATATATGTTAATATACATATAAATAATATGTGTACACTTTGAGAAATATAAAGCCAGAAAGTGTTACTTATTTCACTCGTTTATAGCACACAAGCTAGGAAAAGAAAGGTTAGGTACCTAATCAGTGGTTCTTGTTCTCAGCTAAACATTGAAGTCACCTGGGTCCACATTAAAGGTAAGTGTTCCTAGGCCTTACTTCAGAGATGTGGAATCAGTAGGTCTGATGTTGTGCCCGGGAATCTGTATATTTTTAAAACTACAGAGGTGATCTGATATCCATCCAGCTACTGGATTTTCCTTTTCTTTTTTCACTCTGATTCTTCCAAATCTCTATTGTTCTGTGTCACAGAACATGCATGCCTCTAAAAGTGGTCATTTAAAAAAATCACCAAAGGGGCGCCTGGGTGGCTCAGTCGGTTAAGTATTCAGCGCTTGGTTTCTGCTCAGGTCATGATCTCAGGGTTGTGGGATCGAGCCCTGCACTGGGCTCAGCGCTCAGCTCAGCGGGGAGTCTGCTTAAGATTCTCCCTCTCTCTCTCTGCCCCCTACCGCCTCATGCTCGCTCTCTCTCTCTAAAATAATAAATAAACACATCTTTAAAAAAAATACCAGATATCTACCATGTACATAGCATTGTCAGCAGCATTATAGGAAATACAAATAAGATCCAATTTTTTAAAAATTGTAGTTGACATGCATTGTTACATTAGTTTCAGGTGTGTAACATAGTGATTTAACAAGTCCATACATTATGCTGTGCTCAGCACAAGTGTAGCTGCCCTCTGTACCGTACAATGCTAGTACAATACCACTGACTACATTTCCTATGCTGTGCCTGTTATCCTTGTGACTAGTCATTCCATCACTGGAAACCCGGTACCTCTCACTCCCCTTTACTCACTTTGCCCAACACCCCACCACCTTCTTTTCTGACAATTACCTATTTCTTCTCTGTATTTATGGTCTGTTTCTGGTTTTATTTGTGGGTTTTTTAAATTATTATTATTTCCTTTTAAAAATTCTTTTTATTTTTATTTTTTAAAGATTTTATTTATTAGAGAGAGAGAGAGAGCACAATCAGGGGGAGGCAGCAGAGGGAGAGGGAGAAGCAGGCTCCCTGCTGAGCAGGGAGCCCGACACGGGACTCAGTCCCAGGATCCTGGGATCATGAATGGAACCCAAGGTAGGTGCTTAACCGACCAAGCCACCCAGGCACCTCTCTTTTTATTTTTTTAATTAAAAAAAATTTAAATCCAGTATAGTTAACATACACCGTTATATTTGTTTCAGGTGCACAACATAGTGATTCACCACTTCCATACAACACCAGTGCTCATCACAAGTGCCCTCCTTAGTCCCTATCACCTATTTAACCCATCCCCCCCCCCCCAACCTCCCCTCTGGTAACCATCAGCTTGTTCTCTACAGTTAAGAGACTGTTGGTTTGCTTCCCTCTCTCCTTTTTTTCCCTTCCTTTGTTCGTTTGCTTTGTTTCTTAAATTCCACATATGAGTGAAATCATATGGAATTTGTCTTTCCCTGGTTTATTTCGCTTAACGTAATACCCTCTAGGTCCATCCATGTTGTTGCAAAGAAAATCTCATTCAAGATCAAGTTTTTAAGGAGGTTAGAATCTGGTAGGGGAGGGGCGCCTGGGTGGCTCAGTCGTTAAGTGTCTGCCTTCGGCTCAGGTCATGATCCCAGGGTCCTGGGTTCGAGCTCCGCGTCGGGCTCCCTGCTCAGTGGGAAGCCTGCTTCTCCCTCTCCCACTCCCCCTGCTTATGTTCCCTCTCTCGCTGTCTCTCTCTCTCTGTCAAATAAATAAATAAGACCTTTAAAAAAAAAAAAAGAATCTGGTAGGGGAAAGAGAAGATAACCTGTAAATGGTAAGGCTATGGGCAAAAGCATTACACTGCCTGTTCCATTCACAAGAAATTGATGGTGCTTCTCCAGGTCTTGGTTATTTTAACCTATGCATGGTGTCATTGATGGGGCTTCCTAGCTGGCATTCAGAGATGAAGGGCAAGTGAAGTATTATATGCAGGTTGAGGACATTGAATATAATAATACTTTGTCTTATGGAAAAGATAGGAATAATTAAAAATTCCTACCTTGAGCTAATAGAAATAGAGAACTATATTTTAAGATTTAATATTTCATGGAGGCTTACTATGCACCCTTTCATTATTGTTGTGGATATATTGTCTACGTTTATTTAAAAATATAAAAGTGCTATTTTCTGAGCTGATCTATAATTTATAAGGAACATAATTATAATTACAAATACTACCATATTATTATTATTATTCTGCATTCATTGTGTTAGAATGATAGCTTAATGCTTATGATAATTCCTTCCCGATTTCTCCACAACTGATTTATCACTTGTCTGACCCAGCTTCCCAGCACGCCATTGTTCCATTTTCTCTGTACCTCTCACTTCACAGAGGAATGTTAACAATGTAATATGTTATTCAGTTATTCATTTGCAGGCTTCTAAGATGCCATGCTCTATAATTAATCACCATCACAAATATTCTCATATATATGCTTTATACATATGTACTCTTACTGGGTCACTGAACTAATAAAACAGCTTATTCTAAGCATTGTTGCAAATCACAGCCTATAGTTATAAGATAGTAAAATGTATAAGGTAAGCGTATATTTGCAAGGTATTTTCAGTCAGGTGCAAATATTGAAGATCTTTTGTTTTGAAGTAATACATATGCTAGCTAACAGGATGAAAAGTAACCATTTTGGGGGTGCCTGGGTGGCTCAGTCGGTTAAGCATCTGCCTTTGGCTCAGGTCATGATCCCAGGGTCCTGGGATCAAGTCCCTCATCAGGCTCCTTGCTCAGCGGGAAGCCTGCTTCTTCCTCTGCCCGCCACACTCCCTGCTTGTGCGCTCTCTCTCTCTCTGACAAATAAATAAATAAAATCTTTAAAAAAAATAAAAGTAAATAAAAACCATTTTGTATTATGTTTAATAGATAGTACTGTTTTTAGAGCTTTTACATATTTATAAAATAGTTTTACAATAAAATTGGTGAAAAGGTGGGACTCTTTTTCTCCACACAGTGAAGTTGGTAGCATATTAACTCTAAATAGAAAATTTCACCTGGTCTTGTGTCTTTCACTAAGGTCAAGGAACTTACCAGATATTAACCAATTAAGAGAGCTACACCTTACAGGTTTTTAAGTGAAGTATCTTCCCTCTACCTGTATTTCTCTTGATCTGCAGAATAGATGGATTTCTCAAAAGGTGGGGGGTTATAAAGTAAATATATCTTCTTATATTTTCTTTGGGGAGAGTTGTATCCTCCTGTATATGGGGACCCTCTATTCCTTTTTTTCCTATTAGTTTAATGGCACTGACCATAACATGGGAAGGAGTTTTATTTTCTTCCAGTTAGGATGAAAAAGCTACATGTATGATACTTGGGATTCAACCCAGTCCAAAAATGCCAACTCTAGAGCAAGGGTGTAGCCAGAAATTGAAATAAGAGTGAAATAATCAGATCAGTATCAGAAACACGGGAATCAGAATTTCAGCTAGGCAGAGGTGCCAGAAAAATTGATGTTAAGAAACATAGCTTGTTTGAGTGAGGTTTGCTCATCCATTTATTTACTCACTCACTGACTCATTCATTCATTCATTCATTCAGCAAACATCTATGGATCGATTACCCTGTGCAAGGTCCTTCTCTTTATGGGACTCAAACTGAGGGGTGTAGGAGGTGGGAGGTGGAGGCAGACAACATTTTTATTTGATTGGAATCATGATAGGAAGTATTAGACAGTACATAGTACTATATAAAATGGGAACCCAGGGGCTAAAGAAAGCTGCCATGAAGAAGCAAAGACTGAGATGAGCTTAAAGGGTAAACAGGAATTGTTAGAACAGAATAATGTGCAAAAGTATGAAGTCTGGACTAAATTTCCAAGCTGGAGTCAGTACAGATACGATGGGAGGCCAGATGGTAGGGAGGCATGGGATATTAGTGAGCATAGTGCAGGGCAGAGCTCAAAGACTGGGAAAGCAGATGGGAACAATTCAAATCCCAGGTTCACCTTTTACTAGCTACATTACCTTGAACATACCAATTTATTTGAGCCTCAGTTTCTTTAACTGTCATAAATAAACACTACATAGTAAAATAAATAATGGATATTAACATCTACCTAGCAACAGCGTTGGGAGAACTAATCTTAGAATTCTAGTATTATTGAATTTATTACTTCATCCACATAACTAGCTAACCAATAATAATTCAGAGCTCCTTTGGGTTGTTTTTGGAGTTTATTGTAGTTATTCCCTAATGGCTCAAATTGTGATATTTATTTGTCCTGCAGTCAGGATTCCCACTAATAGCGTCACATACATAACATAGCATTTTTGTAAAGAATTTGGTCTAGGTTTCATATTCTGAAAAAGGAGGGGGGGGGTGAATTTTTATGAAATAATCAAAAACAAAAATAGTGTATCTTAGAAGAAATGAATTGACTTTGTCACTAGGGGGAGACCTTGCCAGGTTTTGAAACTTGCCCCAACTTTCACAGAGAAAAATTTTTTCTTTCCTTGGCATCTCAGGAGAAATGATGATGTAGGAAAAGGCATTGAGAAAACTTGGCAGTCCCAGCAGGACTGGAGCATTTTTCTCTTCTCTTCTCTTCTCTTCTCTTCTCTTCTCTTCTCTTCTCTTCTCTTCTCTTCTCTTCTCTTCTCTTCTCTTTTTAGTGGCCCTTGACTAAGTGTGTTCTATGTGGTGGAGAATAAACCTTAGGGGATACAGACACCAAGGCAGCCTCGGTGACTGAACCAATGGTTTGGATTCAATTCCCTTGAGTTTCTGGCAGTGTTATACAGAGTCCTGGAAGCACCACATAGGGCCAAGACTTCAGAGGGGGACAAGTCCAAGGGGAATCGAGTGTCTTCTCATGGCAGCCATCTGAGAGAGCATGGACATTTAATAAACACAGCATTTTCTCCCTGGAATTTTCAGTGACCATAGACAGTCTATGAATATGCATATATATACTTTTTTCTATTGTATATTTTTCCACTAATTACATTTCACTCTGTAATCTTGAATCATAAGCACTTGGGAAGAAGTGAAGGTGGCCTATCTTGACCATTGTAGAGAAGGAGAAAACCAAGGAGTACTAGGGAGAAAATGCCTCTCAAAGATAATGTTCCATGAGCTGATTACCCGAGGAACTAACTCATAGAGGCTGTGCTGACACAAGTGTTAGAATTACACTCAGTTAATTATACGTCTTATCAAACAGAACTTCAAGTTTAGAACTTGGTTAACGGCAAACCTATTCAACTTCTTAACTCTAATCTAGCAGTGCATATATTTTATTTTATAGAGGATACTTGGAATAAAACAGTAGGCTTTTATTTAGGAAATTAAGAATTAATATAAGCATGAAATATAATTGGTCATGAAGCTGTTTTAAAAAATAATTTCACGGGGCGCCTGGGTGGCTCAGTCGTTAGGCGTCTGCCTTCGGCTCAGGTCATGATCCTAGAGTCCTGGGATCGAGCCCCACATCGAGCCCCGCGTCGGGCTCCTTGCTCAGCGGGAAGCCTGCTTCTCCCTCTCACACTCCCCCTGCTTATGTTCCCTCTCTCTCTGTGTCTCTCTCTGTCAAATAAATAAATAAAATCTTTTAAAAAAAATTTCAGGTATACTGTAGATATTAAATGCTTCTAACTGTATAGTTTATAAATATCGAATTCTAAACCTCTTACCCAAATGCCAACTTATATTTAACAACTTGGCTATTGCCTTACTAAGCGTCCTTTCTTAAGTCCTTGTGAATTCCATTAATATAAAGTTCAGAAGATTCAAATTATACTCTGTATGGCTGAACTGGGTGTTTCTAGAGAACTAGTGGAAATACTTTAAGAATATTTTTTTCTGATTATAAAAATGAATGCATGATAAAGAAATTTTAAATCCTCTGTAATTTCTTCATTAAGTGATAACCACTGTAGACATGTTGAGCTGTTTTCTTTTAGCCATTATTCCATGAAAATTTTTTAGAAAGTTTATTTAGATTCTGTATGTACAATTTTATGTTCTGATCATATCTTTCCCCCAGAGAACATGCTTTGGTGTTTCCATACTCATTGCTTTCTACAAAGGGAGCACATTTCATACTCTCCTTTTAAGCACAAAATCACTGTGTTATTTTTTAAACTCCATAGTTATTCATCCTTTTCTCGTATTAAAAATCTTTGTAAATGTAATTTTAATGGTTATAAGATATTTCATCACAGGGATATATCCCAACTTACTCTACAAACTCCTTATTGTTAGCTATTTAGTTATGTCCAATAAATAATTTTGTAATTAATGTCTCTGTTCATAAAATTTTAGCCACATTTCATTGTATTTAATAAGGATCTTTTGCATGGATTAGATAATTATATTTTAAAATAAAAATTATAAACCACTAATAGTAGAAATACCAAAAGTATAAGAATTACTGTGCATATAATTTCTGAGGACATTAAATTTTTTTTCATGTCAGGAATTGAATATAGGTTTTAAATCTTTCCCACAGTAATGACTCCAGATTCAGCCCTTCAGTAACTCTCTAGGCATAGACGTTGGGTTCCCTGGCAGAGTATGTTGAGATGGAGTTTGGAGGTATCTTTATTAGGGATCAATATCTCTGAAATGAAGAAGGAGAAAGCAGGATTGAAGCAAAGGGAGAACTGCAAAGCAGTCCTTACTAAATCTCAGTCAGTCCAGCAAAGAACTTACACCTTTTCTTTGTTCAGTCACCAGACCTGTGGGATGCCCCCAAAACGGTGTGATTATGGGGGAGGCAACTCCGTGCAGCTGAGGCAGACCCTGAAGGACCCTGATAGTGGGCAGCTATGTTGTCCCCACACTTCCTCCAGCGGGGCAGCAAATCCTGCCTACAAGGAAGATATGGATGGTGCGTCTTTGAGTTTTCCACATTGGGAAATTTATCAATGTGCTATAGGATTGGGTTAATATTGTTTAAAAAAAAAAAAGATAAATATTGAATGTTCCTTTGATAAAGGTTAAAAGTCAAGTCTGATTAATGTAAAACTCTAGTAAAATAAAAATTGATCTTAGCATGATAAGAACACATATTTCAAGCTATAATCCAGGATCCTAATTTACAGTGGAATATTAGAAGCAATTTCTATTAAAGTCAGAATGCCCACTACCACCAGAATTATGTGGTAGTTCTCTGGAAACCCCATCAATGCAGTTAGGACAGGGAAAGAGTAAAAGTTTTAGATAAAGGAGAGAAAAGACAGTATTATCATTACTGGCATGTGATATGATTTTTTAAATCTAGAAAACCAAGAAAAATAAAAATGAAAATAGTAAAAAAAATTCAATAGAGAAGTTGTTTATAAATTAATATATAAAATTTAGTAGCTTTCCTATATGTCAGGGGTTGGCATACTTTCTCTATAAAGGGATAGATAGTAAATATTTTAGGCTCTGGTCATACAGTCTATTGCAATCACTCAACACTGCTCTTGCAGATAAAAGCAGCTATAGACAAGGTGAAAATACAGGGGCATGACTATGTGCCAATAAAACTTTAAGAAACAGGCAGCAGACCAGATTTGGTCATGTTGGTAGGTTGCTATATACGTAAAAAAATCATTGAGAAGTTATAATGGAAGAAGGAATCTCATTCACAACAGCAAACAAAATGAGTAAACATTATAATCATGGTTGAAAATGTGCAGGACATTAGAGAAGAAAGACATAAAAGAAAATCTTTTAAAGAGTTATTTATTTTAGAGAGACAGAGCATGAGCAGGAGGGGCAGAGGGAGAGAGAGAGAGAATCTCAAGCAGACTCCGTGCTGAGTGCAGAGCCCCACGCAGGGTTTGATCTCAGGACCCTGAGATCACAACCTGAGTTGAAACCAAGAGTTGGTCGCTTAACTGACTGTGCCACCCAGGTGCCCCCCTAAAAGAAATTTCAAGTGAAGAGAATAATACTTGATATTACAAGAGAAGTTAGACATTTTTTTCATATGCTCACTGACTGCAGGCATTTTTTTCCTAAATTGCTTTTTTAATACCCCATTTTCAATGTATTTGATTGTTCTCTTATTGATTTATGTGAGCTCTTTATTAGTTGTAGAAATCATCTCTAGGTCAGTCATTTTCCTTGCAAACTGGGTTTCTCAGAGTGTATGAAGAAATTATATATTTTTTTCCTTTATGAGTTTGAGGTTTTGTGTACTTCTTAGAAATACCAGTCCTTTATGTCACTTGGGACTCTGAAAAAAAGACACCTTCTGTGAAGCTTTTTGTAATTACCTACCTAAAATAGTAGTATTTTTAATCATTATTTAGATAAGGAAACTAAGGGTCAGAGAAAGTAAATAACTGGCCCAAGATCACAAAACTAGTGGATGGTTGAACCTGGAGCCAGAATTTAAGCTCAACATTGTGTGACCACAAAGCCAATATTATTATCTATATTACCTTGTCCCATTCTGGCCTTATCCACCTCCCATGGATAGTGTTGGAAGACACACAGGGTCCTAAAAGATCAATCATGAAGGACATATAGATTTCTGGTAGTAGATATTTCATGCTTATCAGTTTGACCTACATTTGGAGTTTTTGGAATTATTTTACTATCATGTACAGAACCTTTGTTATTGACTATTTGTATGAGCATTAAGGCACTCTCATTTTTAGTACCCATCATGGAAATTAGACATTATTATGTGCAATTATTATTATTATTTGCCTTAGGAAAGGTGATTCCTAGCTGGATTTAATAATGAATCCCCATAAGTACAGTATTTATTTATTTATTTATTTATTTTTTTTTTTTTGACCTAAGCCTCACATCTTTTTTTTTTTTTTACTTATTTTATTTTTATTCTTATGTTAATCCCCATACATTACATCATTAGTTTTAGATGAAGTGTTCCATGATTCATTGTTTGTGCATAACACCCAGTGCTCCATGCAGAATGTGCCCTCCTCAATACCCACCACCAGGCTAACCCATCCTCCCACCCCCCTTCCCTCTAGAACCCTGTTTGTTTTTCAGAGTCCATCGTCTCTCATGGTTCGTCTACCCCTCCGATTTCCCCCGCTTCATTCTTCCCCTCCCGCTACCTTCTTCTTCTTCTTTTTTTTTTTTTTTTAACATATATTGCATTATTTGTTTCAGAGGTACAGATCTGAGATTCAACAGTCTTGCACAATTCACAGCGCGTACCAGAGCACATACCCTCCCCAGTGTCTATCACCCAGTCACCCCATCCTTCCCACCCCACCCCCCACTCCAGCAACCCTCAGTTTGTTTCCTGCGATTAAGAATTCCTCATATCAGTGAGGTCATATGATACATGTCTTTCTCTGTTTGACTTATTTCACTCAACATAATACCCTCCAGTTCCATCCACGTCGTTGCAAATGGCAAGATCTCATTCCTTTTGATGGCTGCATAATATTCCATTGTATATATATACCACATCTTCTTTATCCATTCATCTCTCGATGGACATCTTGGCTCTTTCCACAGTTTGGCTATTGTAGACATTGCTGCTATAAACATCGGGGTGCACGTACCCCTTCGGATCCCTACTTTTGTATCTTTGGGGTAAATACCCAGTAGTGCAATTGCTGGATCATATGGTAGCTCTATTTTCAACTTTTTGAGGAACCTCCATACAGTTTTCCAGAGTGGCTGCACCAGCTTGCATTCCCACCAACAGTGTAGGAGGGTTCCCCTTTCTCCGCATCCCCGCCAACATCTGTCATTTCCTGACTTGTTAATTTTAGCCATTCTGACTGGTGTGAGGTGGTATCTCATTGAGGTTTTGATTTGGATTTCCCTGATGCCGAGCGATATTGAGCACTTTTTCATGTGTCTGTTGGCCATTTGGATGTCTTCTTTGGAAAAATGTCTGTTCATGTCTTCTGCCCATTTCTTGATTGGATTCTTTGTTCTTTGGGTGTTGAGTTTGATGAGTTCTTTATAGATTTTGGATACTAGCCCTTTATCTGATATGTCATTTGCAAATATCTTCTCCCATTCTGTCGGTTGTCTTTTGGTTTTGTTGACTATTTCCTTTGCTTTGCAAAAGCTTTTTATCTTGATGAAGTCCCAATAGTTCATTTTTGCCCTTGCCTCCCTTGCCTTTGGCGATGTTTCTAGGAAGAAGTTGCTTCGGCTGAGGTCAAAGAGGTTGCTGCCTGTGTTCTCCTTTAGGATTTTGATGGACTCCTGTCTCACATTGAGGTCTTTCAACCATTTGGAGTCTATTTTTGTGTGTGGTGTAAGGAAATGGTCCAGTTTCATTCTTCTGCATGTGGCTATCCAATTTTCCCAACACCATTTGTTGAAGAGACTGTCTTTGTTCCATTGGACATTCTTTCCTGCTTTGTCAAAGATGAGTTGACCATAGAGTTGAGGGTCCATTTCTGGGCTCTCTATTCTGTTCCATTGATCTATGTGTCTGTTTTTGTGCCAGTACCATGCTGTCTTGATGATGACAGCTTTGTAATAGAGCTGGAAGTCCGGAATTGTGATGCCGCCAGCTTTGCTTTTCTTTTTCAACATTCCTCTGGCTATGCGGGGTCTTTTCTGGTTCCATACAAATTTTAGGATTATTTGTTCCATTTATTTGAAAAAAGTGGATGGTATTTTGATGGGGATTGCATTGAATGTGTAGATTGCTCTAGGTAGCATTGACATCTTCACAATATTTGTTCTTCCAATCCATGAGCATGGAACGTTTTTCCATTTCTTTGCATCTTCCTCCATTTCTTTCATGAGTATTTTATAGTTTTCTGAGTACAGATCCTTTGTCTCTTTGGTTAGATTTATTCCTAGGTATCTTATGGTTTTGGGTGCAATTGTAAATGGGATCGACTCCTTAATTTCTCTTTCTTCTGTCTTGTTGTTGGTGTATAGGAATGCCACTGACTTCTGTGCATTGATTTTATATCCTGCCACTTTCCTGAATTCCTGTATGAGTTCTAGCAGTTTTGGGGTGGAGTCTTTGGGGTTTTCCACATAAAGTATCATATCATCTGCAAAGAGTGAGAGTTTGACTTCTTCCTTGCCAATTTGGATGCCTTTGATTTCTTTTTGTTGTCTGATTGCTGTGGCTAGGACTTCCAATACTATGTTGAATAGCAGTGGTGATAGTGGACATCCCTGCTGCGTTCCTGACCTTAGGGGGAAAGCTCTCAGTTTTTCCCCATTGAGAATGATATTCGCTGTAGGTTTTTCATAGATGGCTTTTATGATATTGAGGTATGTACCCTCTATCCCTATACTCTGAAGAGTTTTGATCAAGAAAGGATGCTGTACTTTGTCAAATGCTTTTTCTGCATCTATTGAGGGGATCATATGATTCTTGTTCTTTCTTTTGTTAATGTATTGTATCACATTGATTGATTTGCGGATGTTGAACCAACCTTGCAGCCCAGGGATAAATCCCACTTGGTCATGGTGAATAATCCTTTTAATGTACTGTTGGATCCTATTGGCTAGTATTTTGGTGAGAATTTTTGCATCCATGTTCATCAGGGATATTGGTCTGTAATTCTCCTTTTTGATGAGGTCTTTGTCTGGTTTTGGGATCAAGGTAATGCTGGCCTCATAAAATGAGTTTGGAAGTTTTCCTTCCATTTCTATTTTTTGGAACAGTTTCAGAAGAATAGGTATTAATTCTTCTTGAAATGTTTGGTAGAATTCCCCTGGGAAGCCATCTGGCCCTGGGCTTTTGTTTTTGGGGAGATTTTTGATGACTGCTTCAATTTCCTTAGTGGTTATAGGTCTGTTCAGGTTTTCTATTTCATCCTGGTTCAGTTTTGGTAGTTGGTACATCTCTAGGAATGCATCCATTTCTTCCAGGTTATTTAATTTGCTGGCATAGAGTTGCTCATAATATGTTCTTATAATTGTTTGTATTTCTTTGGTGTTGGTTGTGATCTCTCCTCTTTCATTCATGATTTTGTTGATTTGGGTCATTTCTCTTTTCTTTTTGATAAGTCTGGCCAGGGGTTTATCAATCTTGTTAATTCTTTCAAAGAACCAGCTCCTAGTTTCGTTGATCTGTTCTACTGTTCTTTTAGTTTCTATTTCATTGATTTCTGCTCTGATCTTAATGATTTCTCTTCTCCTGCTGGGTTTAGGCTTTATTTGCTGTTCTTTCTCCAGCTCCTTTAGGTGTAAGGTTAGGTTGTGTACTTGAGACCTTTCTTGTTTCTTGAGAAAGGCTTGTATTGCTATATACTTTCCTCTTAGGACTGCCTTTGCTGCATCCCAAAGATTTTGAATAGTTGTGTTTTCATTTTCATTGTTTTCCATGTATTTTTTTAATTCTTCCTTAATTTCCTGGTTGACCCATTTGTTCTTCAGTAGGATGCTCTTTAGCCTCCATGTATTTGAGTTCTTTCTGACTTTTGTCTTGTGATTGAGCTCTAGTTTCAAAGCATTGTGGTCTGAAAATAGGCAGGGAATGATTCCAATCTTTTGGTACCAGTTGAGACCTGATTTATGACCTAGGATGTGATCTATTCTGGAGAATGTTCCATGGGCACTAGAGAAGAATGTGTATTCCGTTGCTTTGGGGTGGAATGTTCTGAATAGGTCTGTGAAGTCCATTTGGTCCAGTGTGTCATTTAAAGTCTTTATTTCCTTGTTGATCTTTTGCTTAGACGATCTGTCCATTTCAGTGAGGGGGGTGTTAAAGTCCCCCACTATTATTGTATTGTTGTCGATGTGTTTCTTTGCTTTTGTTATTAATTGCCTTATATAATTGGCTGCTCCCATGTTAGGGGCATAGATATTTACAATTGTTAGATCTTCTTGTTGGATAGATCCTTTAAGTATGATATAGTGTCCTTCCTCATCTCTTATTACAGTCTTTGGTTTAAAATCTAATTTGTCTGATATAAGGATTGCCACCCCAGCTTTCTTTTGGTGTCCATTAGCATGGTAAATGGTTTTCCACCCCCTCACTTTCAATCTGGGGGTGTCTTTGGTTCTAAAATGAGTCTCTTGCAGACAGCATATCGATGGGTCTTGTTTTTTAATCCAGTCTGATAGCCTGTGTCTTTTGATTGGGGCATTGAGCCCATTTACATTCAGGGTCACTATTGAAAGATAGGAATTTAGTGCCATTGTATTGTCTGTAAGGTGACTGTTACCTTATATTGTCTGTGTTCCTTTCTGGTCTATGTTGCTTTTAAGGTCTCTCTTTGCTTAGAGGACCCCTTTCAAGATTTCCTGTAGGGCTGGTTTTGTGTTTGCAAATTCCTTTAGTTTTTGTTTGTCCTGGAAGCTCTTTATCTCTCCTTCAATTTTCAATGACAGCCTAGCTGGATATAGTATTCTTGGCTGCATATTTTTCTTATTTAGTGCTCTGAATATATCCTGCCAGTCCTTTCTGGCCTGCCAGGTCTCTGTGGATAGGTCTGTTGCCAATCTAATGTTTCTACCCTTGTAGGTTACATATCTCTTCTCCCGAGCTGCTTTGAGGATTTTCTCTTTGTCTATGAGACTCGTAAGTTTTACTATTAGATGTCGGGGTGTTGACCTATTTTTATTGATTTTGAGAGGGGTTCTCTGTGCTTCCTGGATTTTCATGCCTGTTTCCTTCCCCAAATTAGGGAAGTTCTCTGCTATAATTTGCTCCATTATACCTTCTGCCCCTCTCTCTCTTTCTTCTTCTTCTGGGATCCCAATTATTCTAATGTTGTTTCGTCTTATGGTATCACTTATCTCTCGAATTCTGCCCTCATGATCCAGTAGTTGTTTATCTCTTTTTTTCTCAGCTTCTTTATTTTCCATCATTTCATCTTCTATATTACTGATTCTCTCTTCTGCCTCATTTATTCTAGCAGTTAGTGCCCCCATTTTTGATTGCACCTCATTAATAGCCTTTTTGATTTCTACTTGGTTGGATTTTAGTTCTTTTACTTCTCCAGAAAGGGTTTCTCTAATAACTTCCATATTTTTTTCAAGCCCAGCTAGTATCTTTAAAGTGATGATTCTGAACTCTAGATCTGACATCGTACTAATGTCCGTATTGAGTAGGTCCCTGGCAGTTGGTACTACCTCTTGTTCTTTTTGTTGAGGTGATTTTTTCCGTCTTGTCATTTTGTGCAGAGGAGAATAGATTAATGAGAGAACAAAATGCTAGCAGAGTAACAACGTCTCCAGAAAATATACTCTAAACAAATCAGAAAAAACCTTCCAGAAAGTGGTCGCTTTTCTGATGAGAGAGTCGTTGCTCTTCTTTTCTTTGATCTCCTGTTGAGTTTGTAGGTGTTCAGAATGGTTTGATCTCTATCCAGCTGAATTCCTGAGACCAGACGAAATCCAGGTCTCCTACTCCTCTGCCATCTTGCTCCGCCCCCTCAAGTACAGTATTTATTATTCAGAACATTATTTAGTAGCAGAACCATGATTTTCAGTAATTAAGGGTTTCTGTGAAACTCTTTTGGAATGAATTTTCAGATTGAGGAAAAATAAAAAGCGGATTAATGGCATATTCTTGCTAAATGTCATGAAAACAAAACATATGCTCTCTGTCAGTAAATCAAAATCACTGGTAGTCCAGGAAGAATGCCTAATCAGAAGAGTAGGTGATATGCTAACTCATTTTTGTATTTGAGTTAATAGATGAATGATTAATCTTTATTGACCATAGGAATTATATTATTTGAATTGAAAGGTTGAGGCTTAAGCGTTCTACTCAGCAGGTCTCATTTGCAATAAATTCATGGTTTGAAAGTAGAGAAAAGTAAAATATAACATTTGATTTTGAATAAATGGTGAAGATATAAGAAAGGAGAATCAATTTGAACTTGATCCCAGAAAGATCCTCCTTTGAGAATGTTCATGAGCTTGTGTTTTGGAGAAGAGAATGATGTTAAAACACATGACTTGGCATAACAGTGATCATCATTTATGCCGTCAAATGCTATAACTGCTATTAATTGATTTTTCAACTTATAGAATCAACCTATAGGCAAACACCAAAGACTTTGTTCTGGTAGATAAAAGAATGTAAATGTTATCAAAATTGACAATATAAAAGTAAAATTTGAGAAATGGAGGGAAGGATGCAGGTGATAACATGGTCATTTACAACGAGGGAATATAGATAACCAATAGTGGGACCAATATTAGTGATATAACTCTATTGGGAAAGGAGGAAAGAAGAGAAGGGAGTTATAGATGAACTAGATCTTCTTGTAACATTGCGGAGTCAACAGATAACATCTGAAGCTGATTATTCCAAAAGAGCTATCCTTTAATGTTCATCATCCCTTTCTATACAATAAAATAAAATAAATCTGGATACATGGCCCCGCAGCTAAAAACTACACTTTCTTGCAGCTAGGTATGACCAACAGTAGGCTGAGCTGCAGTATTATGCAATATTTGGATCATGTCCTTAAAATAAAAAAGCATGCCTGCCTTCTCTCTCTTCACCTTCCCGAGGCTAGAGTGCAGCTGAAGCAGAAAGTCTTTGAAGCCTGTAGAAAAGGACCACATCCTCCACAAGGCCAGAGTTTATATCACTGTATTTTTGAGTTCCACGTTAGAACAGCCTGTATCCTAATTCAACGAATAATTGTTTAGAGACATAAAGACATATAAGATTCAAAACAGAAATGATTAAAAGTTATTTTTTGGAAAGTAGAATCAAGTGTGGTGTGGTGGTTGGATAGCAGATGAATATCACGTTTCATTATAAGTATTTCTATGCTATCTAATTTTTAAGCATGTGCATGTATTATCTGATTAAAAAAACCTCAGAAGTTATTTATTCTCATTAAAGAAAAGTAGAACATATACAGTAGTAAAATGAAAACAGATAACACACTCTCTCACCTCCCTGAGAAAACATTTTGGTGATTTATTTCAAACTATTTTTCTACATATAGTTTTTTTTTAAATATTTTATTTATTTATTTGACAGAGAGAGACACAGCAAGAGAGGGAACACAAGCAGGGGGAGTGGGAGAGGAGAAGCAGGTTTCCCGCGGAGCAGGGAGCCTGATGCGGGGCTCGATCCCAGGACCCTGGGGTCATGACCTGAGCTGAAGGCAGACGCTTAACAACTGAGCCACCCAGGTGCCCCTTTATACAGTTTTTTGTTGATGTGATTGAAAGTCTACCTTTGAAGTTTGGACAGAGGAAAGGGACTCCACCAAAGGACTGAAATGAAATATTTGGAGAATTAATGGATAAACCAAGAGAACTCAATATCAAGAAAGCCAGGAGAGGACAGAGTTTCAGTAATGAACAGATTGGTTAATGGTTTCAAACACAGTAGAAAAGTCAATAAGTTGAGATCTGGCAATAAGTTAGTTGAATTTGGCTTCTTAGGTCATTGATGATCTACAAGAGGGCTGTCAACAGAGTAAATGTGATGGGAAAGAGTCAAGCTAGAAATAAATTTAGAGTATTTCAGGAGAAGGAAGAAAGTCTGTGGGTCTGGAACGCAGCAAATTGGAAAACAATAGGAGATGAGTTTGGAGAGGTAGGCTGGGTACCAGATCATGTAGAGTCTTGTGGGCTTGTGGAGAAAGCTGTGGATTTTATTCTACATATTATATATATATAATAATATATATATTATTATATATATAATATATATAATAATATATATTATAATATAATAATATATATTAATATATTATAATATATATAATATATATAATTAATATATATAATTATATATATATAATATATTATATATATTATATATATAATTTTAAATGGGCCTTTGACTCCTTTGTGAAGAGTGGACCCTAAGAGATAAGATAGAAAGCAATGGAACCAGTCAGAAGGCTTTTGTAATCCTGGCAGGAATTAATAGTGGCTAGGATCTGAGTAATAATGGTAGAAGTGATGAGTGAGTTTGGGTTTTGGATGCAGTTTCAAGTTTGGTGCCAAGAGACAGTGAACAAATAGGATATGAGGTATGAGGACATGGAAGAGCTACTGGGCAAATGGGAAGGAAATAATACCCAGTTATAAGTAACTTTTATGGAGGAGGGGTTTTAGGTAGGAAATAAAAAATTTTGTTTTAGACATACTGTTTCAAATACCTATTATGCACTTAAGTGGAGATGTTAAGCAGCAGTTGGATATAATAAGTCTAAAGCTTGAGGAGAATTTAGAAATATATATATCTTAGGATCATCAATATGTAAGTTCTTAAAATCAAATGATTGGATGACATCACACAAGGAGTGGAGGAGATAACGAAGGGTTCCAGGGTGATGCACCACATAAAAATCAAGAAGTAGAGCTGAACCTGGAGAAAGAGTGGTCAGAAGGTAAGGAAGAAAACCAGAAGAACATGGTCTGAAATCTAAGTGAGAAAGTGATTGAAGAAGGAGTGTGCGATAGACTAAATGTTGTGTGTCTCCATGAAATTCTTATGTTGACATTTAATTCCCAGTGTGATGGTATTTGGAGGTGGGACCATTGGGAAGTGATTAGATCATAAGAGTGGAGCCCTCATGAATGGGATTAGTGCCTTTATAAAAGAGATCCCAGAGAGTTTTCTCCCTTCCTCTCTGTCTGCCATTTGATAACACAGCAAGAAGGACCATCTGTGGAGCAAGAGGCATGTTCTCAACAAACCCAACCATGTTGGTGCCTTGATCTTGGACTTCCCATTCTCCAGAACCATGCAGAATAAATTTCTGTTGTTCGTAAGCCACCTAGTCTATGGGATTTTGTTACAGCATCCTGAACAGACTAAGACAGGTTGATTGTGTGAAATCTGCTGACAGGGCAAGTGTGAGGTGTGCTGAGAACTGACTCTTGGTTTGTCATTGCACAGGTCAGTTGTAATGGGGGTAGGTGCAAACACCTGGTCAGAATGGTTTAAAGAGAATGGAGGGTACCTTTAGATGAGAGAGATGTGACTATATTTGTACATAAGATTTAAGACCTAAGCATGAATTTGTAGATAAGTATTGCTCAAGCAGGGACCTGGTGGGGATTATAATAAATCAGTTCAAAAGCACAGGTGGAAGCTTTGCCCGAAAAAAAGGGACATTTTATCCTCCAAGACCAAAGAAAAAGGGGAAATTTGAGGAAAGAAGAAGTTTATCTCGTCATTAATGAATTAGTTTACAAAGTAATATCTTAAAAGAGTGAGTCTGTGGGCTTAACAAGGGAAACAGTTTGAAAGAATTGACCTGGTGAATTCTGTAGGAGACAAACTGAGGGTTCACCAAGGTGTCCTCTGCGCTTTGGTAAGATTATCCATTATGGATATGGAATCAGCTGGATCGTGGGAATTGATCCAATAACTCCCAGCAGCTTAGAATCGGGAACAGAAATCAAGACAGTTGGGTTAGTCCAGGTTATTGTATTTTGCTAGTATTTCCATTTCAGAATGTTTAAGGTAAAAGTAGCTTTGATGTTTTCTATTACATAGATAATTTAGATATACTGAATAGCATGTTCACTAGTGGGTCAAATAAATTTGACATGCAGCAATAAGTGTGCCTTCTTTTTATTTATGTCATGATTTCTGCTTTTTTCCCCACAGAAACTCAATACATTTGTATCAGTCTCACCCAAATGTATCTGTTTTCTCCCTGCAGAAAAACAAATACTCAAGGAATTTCTTCCACTGATTTATTTGAAAAAATTAATAAATAAGAAAATAAAATGGAAACACGTGCAGAATATATTTTAAAATGTGTATTAAATCTGCTGAGCCATTCTAATTGGACTCATTGACTATTTCTGCCCTGATTATTTTGGACACAAGCTACATGGGCCTGTATTTAGTTCATAAAATATTAAAGGAAGGAATGGATTGTGATGTTTTCATATTTTCCTCTGTTTTCTGACTACAAAATTGACAGTGACTCTTTGTGACAGGAAAGTTTTAGCTCTAACCCTGTGGCAGCCTGGTAGGGGCCAATGGAGACTGGAGATTTGGTTGTAATTATACTAGAAAATCCTGGCATGTTTTCTCGATATCTATAGCATAAAAGAGTAATCTCAGAAACGTAGCCACAGTTGCTGAAATGGGTTCAGGATCTAATAAGAAGCATTTTTTTTTTTTTTGGTTTCTCACGGCATTTGATTGAGCTTCAGACCCTCTTCCAGCCAAGGTTATTTGTACTGAATTTTCCCAACCTGTTCATACCTGAACACACCAAGGAACCTAAGGGTAGTTCAAATAAAGATTCCATCATTCCAAGACCACTTGCCAGCTTTCTGTTATATTCTTTTTTCATACTCTCCTGCCTCACTTTTTTTTTTTAAGCTCTGTAAAGGGTTTAAACAAAGTAAAACAAAATGCAGTTTAAAAAAATATAATCAAATGAGTTCTAGGTATACCTACTGCTCCAATGGTCTCTGCAAAACTTCAAGAACCAAAGGGTCCTGAAAGTACCCATTTGGAAATCACATTACCTACCAATTGTAGCTCATGTCAGTGTAACCAAGGATACTTTGTTACTAGAAGACACATCTCTATTTTCCGTATCGTATCTTTTCTGGTCCTAAAACACTATCTGGCAGAAACTGGCATCTTTTCTAAGATAATTACCCGAGTAGCTAGGATTACACAAGGCAAGTGAAAATCTTTTCTTTTCTTTTTCAAACATGTTAGACCCATTCAAATTTTATTGGTCCCCAGCATTACAAAGGGAGCTAGGGGTCTCTATGTACACTTGGGTGGGGTCGGGGAGGAATTGGTCCTGATTCTTCATCTTCAGAGGAAGTGATGAGAATCAGAACCACAGAAAAGCCCTGGGTTTCATTACCACATTGAAGAAATCCTAAATGCATTGTACGCTGGTTTTTCTTAAGATTGTAGAGTTTAAGAACAGTGGCACTATTCCATGAAAGATGAAATAAGGAATTTTATGATATGAAAACTATAAACTAACAGTGTATACATGAAGCCTATTTCAGACCTCCCCATGAGTACAGGGACCACATGTTTACAGTCTCTCCTAGGCCGGGCACTGGTGGAGAGGAGTGATTCAATTATTGTTTGTTTAAATAAAACTTAAATGAAAATTTGTGAATGTATTATTTGGGTAATTAGATTTAGCACATTCCTGAATTTTTGAGACTTAAGTCATAAGCCACTAGTTCAACCATCTGTCTGATCCAGTTTCACATTATGGTCTTAAAGCTGCATGCCAGACCTGTTAGTAAAGATAATAAAATTAAAGATTTTTTGAGCTGGAGGGGACTTACAATTTGAGTCTAAGATTGAACATTGCTTGACTCATCAAGATATTATAAACATCTGTGAATTCAGTGAGAGATCTCAAAGGAGCCTAAAAATATGTGTAAAGTAAAGGTTTAATAGCCTCCTAAACCCTGAAAATTATTCATGTTGGTGAAATTCTGCTTTGGGCTTTGGGCAAATGCTCTGTCTTCTCTTTTCTTTCTGATTACTGGCAATTTTAACACTTCAGCTGAAAGTAGTCGTAGCACACTGTTAACCACATTTCCAAACTATTTAACTTTTGCTGTAACTTTCAATCTACTCTTAAGCACAGTAATGCCAGGAAGTAGGAGGGCAGTCTAAATCATTAAATGTGGCAAAGAAATAGATATTAAAAGAAAGATAAAGCAAATGCCCGAGATGCATTTCACCTAAGTCAAACACACAAACACTTCCTCTGGAAAGATGAAAAATATGTTCAGAATCGTGAGTTCTGCTCATTAGCAGTCAAATCCATGAGACAGTCTTAAGTTCCAAATTCTGCTGTTGAGGACATGGCTTTGTCTATAAGCAGTGCCTTAATCACAGTGAACCAGGAATTTCTCCCTTACACATTCTGTGCCCCTGAACATGCAGAGTTGGGTTGAGGTTGCCATGTGATGACACAGCAAGGCAACTGTATCAGTGCTGACCTCATAACCAGAATAAAGGCTCCTAGGGTGGAGGGAACCTTGGAGATCATCTAAAGCCAACCCCCTTGTTTGAACATCTCCCACTCAATGAGGGTGGCTTTTCTAGTAAAATTACATTTTTGTCCATTTCTCCTATAGTCAAAAGAGTTTTTGCCTTCATGCATTTTGATGCATTGCCCTTTGTCAAACAAAAGTCTGTGGCATTGGTTTGTGAGCTCTAAGTTGTATCTTTAGATGATAGCCACCTACACACTGTAAGGATTACAAAACAGATCCAAATAACCAGCCCAGAATCAGAGAGATGGTGACAGATGCAAAACTAGATACAATCTTGCTTTTCTAGCTATAGCCTGGAGCTTTTTTTGATTCTTGTGCCATATCAGCTAGCTTGGGTTTTATATGGCCACCACATGGAGACACAGCCTCCATGTATATCATTTTATTGCCAAGTACCATAACTCTGTAAATAATAGGAGGTGAATATGGAAAATTTCTAAGTATTCTCAGGTTCTAGGACAACTGGAATTAAATTTTTCAGAAGACGGAAAGCAATCCTAACCTTGGTTTTCAAAGAACGGTTTAAATGCTGGGCAAATGTAAACAGCCAACAAAAATGCAAATATGGAAGAGGCCACATGGAGCTTAAAGTTAGAGTACTTATGTTCCAGCCTTGCTCCTGCATTTCTCTCAAGGCCACCACTAGAGTAGCCCGGACACATTAAGTCGGATGCCTTGACGTTGAAGAACCTAACTGTGGGCCCCTCTTAAGCAGTACCATGAGAGTCCAAGCCTGGTGCTAAGGTGGAAAGGATCAGATATGATCTTGCTAAATTACCATAGAAAACCAGTGTCTCAGGCATTCCGGGTGAGTTTCAAATCAGGAATAGGCAGGGCTCCTTAAAACAATCTGGTGTTTGTTTCTGGCCATGAGGTTCCAAGAGACTGATTATTATGCTTCATTTTGTCCTGTAAAATTCTTATGGAAACACACTCACCTGTGACAACCGCAAGCAGTGAAGCCTATTTAAAGGGAGACTACAAGGAGATCTAACACTTAGAGAATGATTAATTTTCCAGGCATTTAAAAAATATATTATCTTATTTAAGCTTCACAAAAACTCTTGGAATCAAGAATCATTTTTATCTATTGTGCTGATGCAGAAATTAAAACACAGAAGTAAAAGGCAGAATTCAAACCATTTCTGTTTGATTTCCAAAATCAAGTCTCTTTCCATGATATTATACTGTCTCCTTCTCTAGCAAGCTTCATTGTCTAGCATATTGGGTACTTCCAATGAAAACTACCATAAGATCTTTTATATTCTTATTTTACTATGTGCAAATGAATTGGATTTTAGAAGTCTGAGGGGTAAAATCCTATGCATTCACTAAGGAAAATAGCATTTCTTTTGGCTTTCTGTTGGAATCTGAAAATTACTCATTAAGGTCGGGGAAATTATCATCATTTTGCATAACGAGAAGAAAAAAAAGCCAAAATGTTATAGGCATAATTTTAAAGACAAACAACCCTGAGAAGATTTAAAATAGTATTTTACATTTGATATTAGTATTTTATTCGGCAATCTCAGTAGAGAGCATGCCAACATATTTTTATGGTAGTGTTCAAATGGTAAAGATGTAGTATTAAAATTCTTCCCTTTTTATGGCTGAGAAATAGGAGAAAAAGAAAGGACCTCTATGAGGTCACCAGGTCAGAAACTAAGTCATTAAACTGTGGTTTTAATTTTTTTTTTTTTTTTTTGACAGAGAGAGAGACAGCGAGAGAGGGAACACAAGCAGGGGGGGAGTGGGAGAGGAAGAAGCAGGCTTCCCGCTGAGCAGGGAGCCCGATGCGGGGCTCCATCCCAGGGCCCTGGGATCATGACACGAGCCAAACGCAGATGCTTAACGACTGAGCCACCCAGGCGCCCTAAACTGTGGTTTTAGCTCAGGGTAGAAAGATTTTTAAAAAAGAATTTAGGGTAGGGAGCCTGGGTGGCTCAGATGGTTAAGTGTCTGCCTTCGGCTCAGGTCATGATCCCGGGGTCCTGGAATCGAGTCCCACATCAGGCTTCCTGCTCCTTAGGAGCCTGTTCCTCCCTCTGCTTCTCTCTCTCTCTCTCTCTGTCTCTCATGAATAAATAAATAAAATCTTTAAAAAAAAAGGAATTTAGGGTATAGATCTCTGTAAACTGTATAATACCACACAAATATTTGTTATTTGTGTTATCTCCAGGTGAGGATGGAGGTCTATGTAGGATATGAATTCATTTTAAGCAGCTGTCGCACTAATTACTTGGAAAACCACCAGCTGGTCTATATAGTATCAAAAATTATGTTTATTATGTAAATAAACAGTCTTTAGTATGATTTTTTTTACTTCTTTGTAAAATATCAAAAGAAGTGAAAGTAAATTTAAGAAAATAGTACACCAAGTGCTAATTTCTCATAGCATTTTTTTTTCCTGTCTTCTCTCATCAAACTTGCAGCTCCTTCTTTCCTCCTTGTCCTTCCTTTTCAAAGATAGAGATGATATTAGAGATGGGAATGCAGTGGAATTATTTTTAGATTGTAGCTCTTTTGACTTTGTCTCTCCTTGGATATTCTGGGACCATCATCATCGCTGGCTGCGATTTGGTGGAGGCTTCTGAGAGCTCTTTTTGATCAGTCACCCAGTTGGCTTGGAATTCCAAGTCTGAGAGTGAGGCACACAGCACAAAAGACCTCAGCAGCAATCTGCTTCCCACAAATCCATTCAAACCAGGTTTGGTCTTCATTTCCATTAGAATACACCTCTGTTTTTAGTTTCAACAGCCACACTTTTTTTTTTTTTAAAATCCTTGGAGCTCCTTACAATTTTAAAACAAACTGACAAAGACACAAGATACAATTTGAATGGCCTGTGAAGAGAAAGAAGAGACCAAGGAGAGGTATATATATTAAGAAATTTACTGACCCTCCAATGATCTCTGTCAGCTTCTGAAACCTACTACAACCAGTTACTGTGCTCTGTCACATAGCTGATGGTTCCCAAATGAGTAAACAAAACCCCCAATACTTGATCTGCACTTGTGAGTTCAGTTTTGCCTCCTGTCCTGGGACAAAAATTTCTTTAGAAGATATTTACATCATTCCTATCGAACACTTAGGTAGTTCAGTATTAGCAGCCTCTTGAAAAATACCTTGTTGTTATCTGCCATTGGACCACTTTTTACTATGATGTACCTGTGTAGAACAATGATCCCCCAGTGATGCTAATCGCAGGAACTTGTGAATATGTTAAGTTACATGACAAAGTAGAATTAAGGTTGCAGCTGGAACTAAGGTTGCCAATCAGTGACTTGATATTAGGAAGATTATTCTGGGTGATTCACATGAGCCTAATACATTTGACCTTTGACATTATGAGTTTGAACTGCACAAGGCCACTTATATGTGGATTTTTTTTCAATAAATGCAATTCAATAATGTAAATGAATTTTCTCTTCCTAATGATTTCTTTCCTTTCTTTCTTTCTTTCAAGATTTTATTTATTTGACAGAGCAAGAGAGCACAAGCAGGGGGAACAGCAGAGGCAGAGGGAGAAGCAGGCTCCCCTCTGAGCAGGGAGCCTGATGTAGGGCTCCATCCCAGGACCCTGGGATCATGACCTGAGCCGAAGGCAGACGCTTAACCCACTGAGCCACCCAGGTGCCCCTCTAATGATTTTCTTTTTTTTTTTTTTTAAAGATTTTATTTATTTATTCATGAGAGAGAGAGAGAGAGGCAGAGGCAGAGGGAGAAGCAGGCTCCCCGCGGAGCAGGGAGCCCGA
This sequence comes from Neomonachus schauinslandi, assembly GCF_002201575.2. Taxonomy (NCBI): domain Eukaryota; kingdom Metazoa; phylum Chordata; class Mammalia; order Carnivora; family Phocidae; genus Neomonachus; species Neomonachus schauinslandi. The sequence continues at coordinate 31,436,028 of NC_058408.1, read as the reverse complement.
TGTGGGACTTGATCCCAGGACCCTGGGATCATGACGTGAGCTGAAGGCAGACGCTTAACCGACTGAGCCACCCAGGCGTCCCGTAATGATTTTCTTAATAACAATTTTCTCAGGCTTACTCTAGTGTAAGAATACAGTATATACTACATATAACACACAAAATAAGTGTTAATTGACTGTTTACATTATTGGTAAGACTTCCAGTCAATATTAGGCTGTTAGTAGTTAAGTTTTGGAGAATGAAAAGTAATACTCGGATTTTCCACTGTGTGTGTGGTGGGGGAGGGGGTCTCAGTGCCCTTAACCCTTGCATTGTTCAAGGTTAACTGTATAACCACAAGAATACTTAAATGTGGAAGAAGAAACAGAAATGTCAGTGTCCGAGTAATGCAGGGTGAGAAAGACTGGAGTGAGGTTGTTGGTTTTGAAGAGGGAGAAGGGTGGTCATGAGCTGAGAAATGTGGGCAGCCTCTAAAAGTTGGGGAAGGCCAGGAAACAAATCCCTTCCAGAAGGAATGCACACATCTTGTTTCAGTTCAGTGCGACCCATTTCCAACTGTTGACCTCCAGAACTCTAAGATAATAGATGTGTATTGGTTTAAGACACCACCTTTGTGGTAATTTTTTACAGCAACATTAGAAAACTAATACATCCTACGTGTTCTCTCCCCTTTATGTTTAACCCCCCACTGAGCCAGCCACCTCACTGAATCTTTTGTTAGTATTATTGAAATGACTGTGTCTGTTGGTGAGTGTAGGTCGCCGTAAGTCTCCTCTGCTGTATGTTAAGGTCGTCCTTTCCATGGCCATGTCACAGAAGTTGATACTCAGAAGTCCACCAAATAGAACCTGTGATTCAAGCCCTAAGGATCTGAGTCAGCCAGATGACGTCTATAGATACCCATCCAGCTGCAGAGACCAGCTCCCCCTATCTATCTGTGACCTTGGACAAAGGACTGTGCCTCTCAGAGCCCCGGTTTTTTCATCTGTAAAATGGATAGTAAAACTTCATGGGATAAGATACTTACGATGGTTAAAAGAAAATGCCAGAAAAGTGCTTAGAACAGTACCTGGCACAAAGTGACATTTACATAAATATAATTTTTATTATTCTCATCAATATCTTGCCCATTATTTCTCAACTGGTACAAATGCACGAATTTAACCAAAGACCTGGATGAAATGCCATGGAGAATCAGGTTCCCTTTATTGTATGGATGGAGGTTTCTGTGATTTGTCCTGCATAACCGACCTTCCCAACCTGCATGTAGGCAGGCAGGCTAAAGCATAGTGTTTGTGAGACTTGTGCTACATAAGTGACCTCAGGAGCCCGATGAGTTGACATTAGCTGGCCTCCAGGTCAAAATTGGCCTTTCTGGTCTGGACGCTAAGAGCTGTACATTTTGCCTTACATCCCCTCCCCAGCTCCAGGCGGGGTGAGCACAGCAAGCCCAGGCTCCTTGGGTATGTAAAGACATGATAACAGAGGAACGCAGCTCACTCCAAACTGCACGTAGGCAAACAAATGTTTAACTTCAGACCCCATTATTTGCCCTATAACTGTGGCCCTTAGGGGGATGGTCAGTTGCAAGTCTCACCTGAGGGGAGGCCTATCCGTTGGGACTCCAGCTAGGCTGTCTCCACGGGGCTTCCCCAGCTGATGAGTCTGGATGTCCTAAGTACCCGATTCAATGGAACTCTGTCTTATTCTCCTTTAGTGCTTACTATTGCCCTCTTTTATGTGCAAATTTCCCTTCTTTTTGTTTCTATTAGATTTTTATAATATCAATAAAATGTTTTTTTCCCCTTTGAAATTGAGAGTAGGGCTGCTGTACTCTCTTTTCTTCAGAACATCCTTTTACACTCAAGAACCACTGACTGTGTTACTCCCAGCATGTAGACCGTGAAATATCAATCCTGCCCCCGTAAAATCCAAAGATCTTGGGGTACCTGGGTGGCTCAGTTGGTGAAGCGTCTGACTTCGGTTTGGGTCATGATCTCGGGGTCCTGGGATCGAGCCCCGCATGGGGCTCCCTGCTCAGCAGGGGAGTCTGCTTGTCTCTCTCCCTCTGTCCCTCCCCCAACTCATGCTTGCACACTCTCTCTCTCTGTCTCTCTCTCAAATAAATAAATAAAATCTTTAAAAAAAATCCAAAGAGCTTGAGATCCAGTGCAAATATAAGTGAAAAAATGTTATTGTCATTGGTAGCCGATGACTATACATCCTTTTGTACGTAGCATATTAAATAAATTAGTTCTTGATGTAATCCTAAAACTGGTAAGGAAGCTTAGACAAAAACTGACAGGCTTATTCCATGGATTCAGCCCTTGTGTAGGAACCCCATATTCACGCCAAGCCCCTGCAATGTGTGTCTTCTCAATAAATACCCTTAAGAAAATAATGCACTGAACACCTATTAGCATGCCAATTAATATTTATTATTTTAAAATATCAAATGTATTTTTCAGTTCACATCTGTCTCACCTACGTGTTGGTGGTAAAAGCCAGTTCTCCCAGGGGTTTCTTGATCCTTGAAGAAATTGATTATAAAGAGTTAAAATGGAGTGGAGTACAGAATCAAATCTGGACCTACAGAAACATATCAAACCATCCCATGTCCTTGCCCAAATGTCATTTCTTCATGGTTATGAATCTACTCCTTTTTGCAGCATAATCCAGCACAATTTGGTTAAGAAGGCCGGGTAGAGGTCAGGGATTCAAGATGACACTGGCGCCAGCTGAGACAGCCGTGTGTGTGTCCCTTGAGAAGGGTTTGGAGGAGATATGAAAACTTTGCTGTCAACCTAAAGGCGCCTCACAGAGCTGAGGGGCCTTGTCGCTCCTCCAACATCATGGATTAATCATTGTGCACCCGTCTCTTGGACCCAGATGGAGTTGTGTTGTAAGAATGGGAACAGTGATTTCCTGGCTTACGTTTGAGGTGTGTGCATCTTTCGTTTATGGAAAAGAGAAAGTAGACAAAGAGAATGTGCAGTGTAACTTCCCCTTGGACCCCAAGACTGGTGTTCCTGACCAATCTGTGGAGCTGGTGTCGTCAGCTAAACCTAATCTCTTTTGATGTGTTCCAAGATGAAAATCCTACGTATAGACCTTAAAAGAGCCTATAAAACGGTGTCCTTATTTTGGCCTTATAATTAAGCAATAATAGAAGGGCTGCACTGTTTTACAAGGCAATATTCTAGTTCCTAAGTGGGTAAGAGACACAGACGCTTGCCAAAAATTGTAATTTATTCTGACAAGTCCCCGCCACCCCTGCTCCCACCCCATTCTTGATGAGAGAAACAGGTCTAGCCCTGCTGTGAAAGAGTTAAATAAAGATACTTAAGCTCATGTGAGGTTAAAAAAAAGGAGCAGCAGGGGCTGCTGACTAGAGCAAGTTCATGTTGGAGTTGCCATTAGAACAGGCTTTTTGATAATCGTGAAGAAAAGTCCTGGGATTAGAAAATGAAGGCTTTGTGACTGGTCTCTTTCTCTATGTAAGGGACAAAGCAGAAGTGGTCAAGTCCACTCCTGGTCCCGGGCAAACCACAGGAGTTATGGGAAGGTGCACCATCGTACATAAAGAAAAGTGAAATGTGTTTTCATTTTTCCCCCATAAAAATAATTTTTAAAGTACGGTTTGGTTTCCAGACAGTTTTAAGAGCTAAAAGGCTCAGGAGGTGGGGGTGGGGTGAGTTAGGAATGGTAGTAACATTTAAATGTGCAAAAAATTACCTTAATTTGAGTGACTTTCAGGAATTGTATATTTGATATCGATTTCTTTTCAAATTAGTGGCCTAATTCTTAAAATATTCACATTCCACAGAGTCCGGATACAACTATATTATAAAATGAGATGTTTGAAAAGCATTTGTTTCCAGAAAATATGGTCCCAAAGGCCCACATTTTAGTAAACTTGACTTTAGAAGACCTGCTCCAGGCAATTAAATCTATGTAACTTAACAAAGCCCAGGAGCAAGGCTGCCTTCTGCTGCACTATTAGGAAAAAAGATTTCTCTAAAACTGGCTTTCTCTTATTCTATTCTAGAAAATGATTCTTTAAATATTGCTCCACATTAAAGATATATAAAGTAGAATGATTCTTAAATGAGCTCAAATTTATGTAAAAGGAAATGAATCTACAATTCATTTGCATCCTTTCCTTTGGAAGGAGGAAGAAGGTAACACAAAAATGGAATACGTAGTGACTGGCTGAATCCATTCCTTGGCCCTTCAGAAATTATGTGCATTTCCCAAAAGCCGTTTCATTGCCAAAAAACACAATGCTAAGTCACACACATTTTTCCCATTCGGAAAAAAATAGTGCATAATTGAACTGTGTCCAAATGTAAAATATTTGATTGCACCTTTGAAAGTGGCTTTCAGAAAGGCCAATAAATCTATGGACCCAGTGATATGTAGAAAGAATCTAAATATGTCATTTTCTTACTGATGGTCTCTCTACCAAGTAACTGAAATATTCCATTAGACAGAGAAAATGATCGGCAGCACTACAGATACCCCAACATGTCCCCAGAGTCCTTTATTAATTACCTAGTGCTACGTAAACACTTCCAAATATAGTGATTTAAGATAGTATTAATGATTTCTCACAATTCTGTGATTGTTCTGATTGTTCCTGGGCTCACTCATTCTACTCCATTCATTTTCTGTTCTCAGCTGGGACAGTTGGGCCTCTTTTCCCAAGTAGTCTCACATCCTGGAATTCTCTATGTCATGACAACCTAGGGGAGCCCTCCAAGAGGCTCAAGATGGAAACTGTAAAGGTCTAGGCTCTGGAATTTGTCAATGTCACTTTTGCCACATTCTCGTGGTCATAGCAAGTCACAAATGTAGCCCAGATCCAAGGGGGTGGAGAAATACATTCCACCTCTGGATAAGAGAAGTGACAAAGTCACATGGCAGGGGAGTGTGTATACAGGGATGGGAGGAATTTGTGTTCACTAATTCATGGCGCTATAACAAAATACTACAGAGTGGGTAGCTTATGAAGAGAAATTTATGTCTCACGGTTCTGGAGGCTGGGGAGTCCTGCAAATCTGGCATCTGGTGAGGAAGCCGTCTTTATGCTGTCACCTCATATAGAGGAAGGGGGAAGGGACCTTTCTCAGGCCTCTTTTATAAGGGCACTAATCCCATTCATGAAGGCTCTGCTCTTAGAGCCTAAACATGTCCCAAAGGCCCCACCTCCTACTATCACATTTGACTTTAGGTTTTCAACATATGAATTTTAGGGGGGAACATAAACATTGAGTCTACAGCTGCGATCTACCACAGGTCTTTTAAGATTTGGTGCTCAGGTCAGGCATGATGTGTGGGCATGTTTTTTGACTAGACAGATGCTAACAGACTGGGAAACAGACTCATTGGTATTTTTCCGGCAGTGCTCACTGATTCTTTGTAACCATCTAGATTTGATGAAGTATCAACTTGGCCCAGGAAGTGGCTGGTACATTGTAGAGCTCAATAGCTAAATAAATACCGAATGCATTGAATGAAGACAACACATACAAAGCTTTACTTCTTTCATAATAAATGAATTTACAAGAAAAGAATTCCATGGTTTTCCCAAAGAGGCAGTGGGGTCAAGTGGAACTGGTTCCACACCAGGAGTCAGACTCTCATCCCCTCGATCACATTTTTATGTCGCAGTACAGTAAAAAATGGTAATTGTACAAAGTGGAAGGTGCTGCGTGTGTGTGTGTGTGTGTGCGTGTAGTGGGGGCATTTCTTGTTGCTTGAAGGCTGTGGGGATCAGTATTTCTCAGCATGCTCCTATTTGCAGAACACCTGGGCTGAGGTGCTCTCAATGAGTTACTGGATATGTGGCCCTGATCAGATCATAGGAGCTATTAGAATTAGGCTAACACCCTTCCCTGCTTCCTCACAGGTTACTATGAGGATAAAGTAACACTGAAGTAAATTTGGATGATAATACCTTATACCTTCCAAAATCCAAAGCTGGAACGAGAGGAATAAATTATTTTTTCTCAAGTGGACGAAATTGTTTACAGAATCGTTGTAATCTATCTTATACCCAGGTATTTACTATTTTGTAACTTGTAACCTCAAGGCAATGTACATCTGAAAGGGTGCCTGATACAGTAACCATTGCAACCATTCTTCTCTTGTATAGAATATATCCAAGCCCTGAAAGAAAAAGCCAAGTAAATCGGAATGAAGAAACAAAGGGCTGAACGTTATGAAGACATTTGCCAACAGAGTTGAGTCCCAATAATAACTTCTATGAACTGAATGGTTATATGCCATGGTAAATAAAATGTTTTGGTTTTTTTTTACATTTTATTTAACTCATATGGTTTCTCATTTCTGGTATCATTTTCATAAATGGAAGAAGATGACCAGAGAAATACGTATGCTCACTGGTGAGTATGCCCTCCAAGAAAAGTTAAAAGTTAACCAAAGAGCAATTCCAGATCCTTCCTATTACTCCCAGATATCTCCAGCTTCCATGCTCTCATGTCCACCGCATTGCCTTGACTGTACTTGCATCAGCCAGGTTAGAAACATAGCTCTTCACTAATTTCATTAAAACAAAACAAAAAACTACTCTTACCAACCATTTAAAAAGTTTAGAAATTTCACTGAGGATTTGAAGATCACAGAACAGAATACAGTCTCAGTTTGCTGTCTTTGTGCTGTTTTTTCTCTCTCATTTTCTTCCTCTCTTGAAGAAACAAAACACTGCTCTCCTCGTCCTCAGATCAGCTCCACCCTAGAGTTTTCAGAATCCCAAGGGAATATGTTAATCAATTTCCCAACAAAGATTTTTTCACTAAAATAATCCTCGTGCTAGCCAGTAAGTGAGTAAAAGTGTCTTCATAGTTTAGCATAATTTTATCCCAAGTTTACTGTATAAGCTGATGTCTATGTTCTGTTTTATTCACTGAGATTCCTGACGGCATTAATGTTAAAAAATTAAATTGGGAATTATGCTCTTCTAAAAATGTAATGTTACCTCCCAGCAATCTGTCTGCATGTCCAAACTCTCCCATTTCCCACAGACACCATTGCATTCCTTCCCCAGCTAACTCTTCTTCTCAATCGCTGCCCATGTCCTTTCTTGCTAAATCACACTAAAACAGAGGTCATGAGGCATAAGTTCCTAAACTTGCTTCTCCACCTTCTGTCTGGTCTCACGAGAAAGTGGTAACCCTCCTCCAAGCTCAAAGTTAATTCTGCCGGCTGTTTTCTTGATCCAATCAACTCCTTGCTTCCTCAGGGGTTTATTTCATCCCTGTCCCTCTCTTGACATAGTCAGCCTCTCTGTTTCAGCTGTTTGTCCTAAAATTCTCTTTCACCCCCATTCTAACTATAGTTCTCTCTTTCTTCTTGCCTCTGCAGGCAGATTCCCTAAGCTGGCAGATCATAATCACTGTGACGACCCACTTGTTTTTGCTGCTAGCCTTCCTTCTTATCTTCTGATTTCCCTCCGAGGAACCAGCCCCTCCTGCCCCCTAGTGATGGAAACCTTATCTAACCAATGCCTTGATGTACATTAGCAACACTGATTGATTCAGAGATGGACACGTGACCCAAGTCAGGCCAATGAGACTCAACTTTGGGAATTGTGTACAAGTTATTGAGAAAGTAGGTCTTCTTTTCCAAGGGCTCCGGACGTGGGAATACGTAATGCGGGATCTGCAACGGCCTGTCTGTCCACCCAAGGAGAGAGCCTAGCGGAGAAGGGAGCAAACACGGAAGACTCACCGAGAAAAGGAGAGAAACTGGATCCTGGTGACATCGTTGGTGCTGCTGATTCCAGCAGTGACTAAAGCCAAAAACAGTCTTGGATATTTTAGTTACATGAACCAATAGATAGCTTTTTGCATAAGTCGTTTCAGTTGTATTTTCCTTGACATTTTCAAGCAAAAAAACGTCTTATGGGATGCTCCTGTTTCCAGTTATTCATTTTTCAGTCCACTGTGATCTGTTTTCTAGTCTCACCGCACCACTAAAAGTTCTGTCACTCAGTTTATCTCTTCTTTGCCAGGTGTTGTTTTGCTTCTCTTTTCTGTAGGATTTGAAAATATCGGCCAGTCTCTCCTGGTTTGAAATTACCTTATCCCTTGAATTTCTTCATTTCATTTTTGATTAGTTTTCTTCCTGCCTCTGTTTTCTTTTCTCCTTTCCTCAAATCTTAAATCTTAACACAATCAGAGTATTATCCTCTTCTTATTCTCCAAATCTGCATTCTTTCCCTGGATGATTTCGCCAGCTGTCAAGGTTTTAATTATCATTTATATTCTAGTAGTTTCCAAGTTTCTATCTCTGGCTCTAATAAGTCTCTTTCGAACTCTAGACTCTGACAGTCAAATGCTCTTAGGCATCCTCACCTAAATGTCCCAAACTACAAGTACCATCTTCCCCCCTGATTTACCCTTTTCTTATGTTTCCTGTATTTTCTTACATTTGTATATTCATCATGGCCAGCAACAACACTGCTAACATCTCAAACTTACAAGTTGGTCACCATTATTGGCTCTCCCACCCTCAGCCCTCCATTTCCCTACACCCAATTCATCACCAAGGAGCTGCATGACCTTGGGGAAATGTTCTAGGCTCCAGTCTTCTCATAACTAAAACAGATATTCATAGTATTTGTTAAGAAGACTAAATGAAACATTCATATAAGACACCACAAATTATGTTTGGCACACATAATGCCTTAAATAAATTTTAGGTTTTGTATCAGTTATCTACTGATGTGTAACAAGCTACCCCATTATTTAGTAGCTTGAAACAAGCAACTCATGAATGTATTTGCTCCTGAAGCTATAAATTAGTTAGGTCTTGGAGAGGATAGCTCATCCCTGCCCTGCGCAGCATCTGCTGGGGTGGCTGGAGTGGGAGCAGAGGGTCTTCTTCAAGATGGCTCACTCAAATGGTTGGCAAGTTGGTGCTGACTATGGCTGGGCTCACCTGGGCCTATGGCCGAGAAACCTAGGTTCTTCTCCATGTGTGCCTCTCTGCCCATTAGCTGTCCTCACAGTATAAAGAATGAGCCCCCAGAAGACAGGAGGTAAGTTCTAAGAACAAGCATCCCACAGATAAAAAGTGGAAACTGTTAGTATCTTTTTTTTTTTTTAAAGATTTTATTTATTTATTTGACAGAGAGAGACACAGCGAGAGAGGGAACACAAGCAAGGGGAGTGGGAGAGGGAGAAGCAGGCTCCACACAGAGCAGGGAGCCCGATGCGGGACTCGATCCCAGGACCCTGGGATCATGACCTGAGCCGAAGGCAGTTGCTTAACCGACTGAGCCACCCAGGCACCCGGAAACTGTTAGTATCTTAAGGCCTGGGCCCAGAAATGGGCACACTGTCACTTCTACCATAGTCTATTTTCAAGAAGTCGTAGAACCCAGATTTGAGGAGAGGGGTTATAACAATTTTAGATGGGCAGATTGTCGAAGAGTAGAGGGGCCAAATTACAAAACCACTGTGGCTCTTTCCGTCCACACCACACCCTCCTCCTCTCCATAGCTACCACTAGTTCTTTGCTTTAGCTTCTAGTGTATTTCCTGAACTGCTGTCACCAGCTGTCAACTTGTCTCCTTGCCTCTATTCTTCCTCTCCTCTGATCTCTTCCCCACGCTGGTATTTCTTTATATATATATATATTTTTAAAGATTTTATTTATTTATTTGAGACAGAATGAGAGAGAGAGAGAGCTCATGAGAGGGGGGAGGGTCAGAGGGAGAAGCAGGCTCCCCGCCCAGCAGGGAGCCCCATGCGGGACTCGATCCCGGGACTCCAGGATCATGACCTGAGCCGAAGGCAGTCGCTTAACCGACTGAGCCACCCAGGCGCCCCTTTTTTTTATATATATATATTTAAAGATTTTATTTATTTATTTGAGACAGAATGAGAGAGAGAGAGAACCCACGCTGGTATTTCTAAGACTATGTTACTTCTTCTGAAACTCCTTGATGGCTCCCCGTGATACAAATAATATCCAAATTCTTTAGTATGGTACCATACATTGTGCACCAAGTTACTCAGGGACATCTCATCAAATTTGGAGTGGCATGGTGGATTATTTAAAAATTTCAAGACGAACACAGACACATCTGTCAGTCCTGCAGAAATGACCTCTAGCTTGAGTCATTAACACTTCCTACATGGGCTCAAGCTACCTTTCTTTTGATGATGTCATACCTTTGCAAAGCTTGGTTTGGGGTTATTTCTGTTATGGAAAACAAGTACTATGTGAAAATCAGAATGGGACAGGAGATAAGGGTGGTGGCGTGCAATCTGATTCCAAAGTTTGAGATGTTGCTCATTGGCCAATAGACATGCACACCCCATTAGCAAATGATTGTTAAAGAATGATGTGAAAGTTTGCTTTTTTGTTCAATTTATGTGAACATACATTTATTTTCAAAGAGTTAAGTTTTTAGGACACAATTACTAAGTAAATATGGATCAATTACTTAATAAGCAGAACTGTTAGATATTTCATTTGTCCTGGGACTGCCATGAGAATAATTACTGAGTTGCTAAGGGCCTGGTAAACTGAGAAAGTTTGGGAACCTTGCACATCACATCTGAGACAGAAGTTTAAGAAAAGGTATTTTAAAAACTCTTGACCACCTTTCCTTTGTAAAGCTTCTTCCCCAGCCACCATGGTACCTAGTGAGGAGGAGGTACCTTATTTGTTTGAGTTTGTATTATTTGACTTTGTGTGCCTCACATCCTATTTCCTCTGTCTTTCCCCAAAATGTCAACCCCCTCTGGCCAACTTTATTTTTCCAAATTCTCAATCTTGTAATATTTTGTGCTTCCTGTTCTGTAATCTTCATTATCGTCTCTGGAACTTTGTCCATGATTTAATGACTGTCCCATGTCCTGAATTTCTTAATAGCATGTACCCTACTCTCTAACTAAAACCAAGTTCTCCCCTGTGTACATGACTTTTTCATAGCCTTCTTAAATGGAAGTTCTTATTATTCTAAGTATCTCCTTATATATTCTTTTACTAACTTGTTTTTCAAAGCTAATACCAGACCTTTACTTTCTAGTCTTTTTGAATTACTCCTACTCCTGTAAGACTCTTCCTGCAAGGTTATATCCTTTAACCTCACCCCCAGCTCCTCTGTCATGAAGAGCCTTTGTTCTTCTCTCCTTATTATATCTTCCCCCATTCATTGATGACTTTGCTCTCTGGCTCACAGTCCTTTTCTCCACCCTGTCTGGTCTCTATCCTGAGTGACCTCAGCAACCATTGGACTGAGTCATCCTACACCCAAGCCTCCCAATTCCTTGGTCTCCTCATCTCTAATTACCTGCTCTTCAACTCTGTGTCAACCAGTCAGAGTCATAGCCTAGCCCAGACTTCTCCAAGTGTGATCTTGGGGCAGGCTGCACCGGGACTGTCTAGGAAGCTTGATAAAATACAGATTCTAAGGCTGGTTGCCCAGTCCTACTGAATCACAGTTTTTGAAAAAGGTCCTGGCATTTTAACAATCCTTCCAGGTGATTTGTAGGCAAAGTGACGTTGAAAACCACTGTGCTAAACTTGGTTCTCATCAAAAACTACCTCAAAATCACATTCTTTAGCCAGAATCTCCTATCTTTCCAGATAATTTTCTCAATTGTTCCCACTACAACTGCTCTTGTTATAATGAGGCCTCTCCCTTTGCATTCTTTTTCTTCAGGTGCTCTCCCTTGTTTTCACTTCCCTCTCTCTTTAGCTTAGATTAAAAAAAAAATAATAATAATAATAGTAATAATAATACCTTTCCTGAGTATTTACTATGCGGCAGACACTAAGTCCTTTACTGTATTAATTCTTTAACCCTCACAATAACTTAATGAGGTTAAGTACTCGTTTTAATCCTCATTTTTTTCCTTGCCCAAATTTTCAGTTTTCTTGCCCTTTTATGCCTTTGCTTCTGCCTGGCAATCCTCAACCCAGGATCCACTCTCCAATGCTTGTACCCTGGCCACTGAGCACAGCAGGAAGGATTGGTACAGTATGAGTTCATGGACGCTTGCCCTAATGGGCTGTAAACACCGCCTTTCTGGAGTTGCTATGCCCTCTCAGTCTTGGCAGGCTAGGTCATACCTCCCCCTCCAACCTCTCCCTTCCTTTCAGCAGAAAACTTTGACTTCTACTTCATATGAAGTGTGGACTTTCAGAAAAATACAACCTAAACTGCTCACCATCAGATCTACAAAAATATTTCCATTAGCCTCTGTGCTTCTTTCATTGGCTCACCTATTTAACAAATATTGATAGAGTACTTACCAAGTGACAGGCATCTGCAATGCTGTTTCAAGAAAAACATAGGTTCTACGCCTATTACTATTTTACAGTGTGAAAACTAACAGAGAAGTTAAGAAGCTTTCCAGATTACAAATCTAGGCAGTGGTGGAGGAGCTAGTCAGACTCTGCCTGGGGCTGCAGTTCCATGAAAGCAGCTGTTTTCTTACTTGTTTTATGTATTGGATGTATCTTAAGATTTTATTCTAGGGGCGCCTGGGTGGCTCAGGTGGTTCAGCGTCTGCCTTCGGCTCAGGTCATGATCTCAGGGTCCTGCAATTGAGCCCCATGTTGGGCTCCCTGCTCAGCGGGGAGTCTGCTTTGCCCTCTGCCCCTCCGCCTGCTCATGCTGACTCTCTCTATCTCTCAAATAAATAAATAAAATCTTAAAAAAAAAACCTAGATGTGAAAATTAAAAAAAGATTTTATTCTAAGAAATAAATTAATTAAGGGAAAATACTTTATTTTCTTAAAAAGTTTGAGAAACCACTGTATCTCATTTCTCCAGATCCCTTTATTTACAACCATCCATGATCTATTTCTTCTGAGGCTAGAGCTGGTGGTTCAGAATAGCATTGTTAATTGGGGAATTTATTTGCTTTATCCTCTGGACATTGAGAACTGCATAATTTATCACAGTAAACTTTTGCTTTGTCATCCTGGAAGCTTAGGGCCAAATTCCAACTCAATGAGGAACTTGTGGCTTATTTATTTGTATTCTTTTCTCTTGGGCCTTAACCATCCATTCCATTTTCCCCTTGTTGGTACAGAGGTGGTTTTTTTTGTTTTTTTGTTTTTTTTTTTTTTTTGAACATATGTTTTCAGTGAGTTGCTTCAAATCCCTTTCGGAACAAGATTTGACACAATCAGAGATAATGTATATGAAACATTTTCTAAACTGTCATTGTAAATGTACAAACATGAGGAGGTAAATACAAGAGTTTTAGTCTGTCAACAACTGCCTTATAGTCCAGCTGTGTGTCTCAGTTATGGTGAACTAAAGGTTTGGAGAACTACATGGAGCTCTGAAATTCCCCATCTAGACTTTCGGCAACTTTGAGGGGAAGCACCTACTTGAATTAAGGGTTCATTACTCAGCAATGCAAGAAAAATTGGGGTTTTATATAGAGTGCTCATTCTTTTAGATAGAGTGCTTGTTATTTTTAGAACTAATTTACTACTCTCATATAGAAAGTACTTTATTCTGTGGATGTTTTCCCTAAATAATCAGCTTAATTTGATCTGTATACAATAAGTATTTAGAAATAACATGCACCTGTGGACAACTGACTACTTATAATTTTTAAAGAGATGACTGCAGACTTGCATGTTTACTTAAATTACATAGTCACACAGAAAAGCTCACAAAAGAAAAAAGTACACAATAATATTTTATAAAATAAAAAAATTTTCAGAGGCATTCAACCAACTATTAAATATTTATTGAGTGCCTACTATACACCAGGTGGGGTTCTAGGCACTGGGCACACAGTGATCAAAAACACTGGTGGGGCACCTGGGTGGCTCAGTTGGTTAAGCGTCTGACTCTTGATTTCAGCTCAGGTCATGATCTCAGAGCCGTGAGATGAGCCCCAAGTCCTGCTCAGCACTGAACGTGGAGCCTGCTTAAGATTCTCTCTCTCTCACCCTCTGCCCCTCCCCCACTTGCACACCTGTGCACAGGCATGCTCTCTCTTAAAAACAAACAAAAAACAGAGGCAAGGGCTCTGCAACCTATAAACTAGTTAAGATTTGCTCAACCTCAAATATAATCTTGTTTTGGAAGGATGCATCCCATTTGAAAATTAACTCACGTGCATAGACTTACATATTTTAAGAATATATCTGGTAGTACACCCATGATAAGAAGATGCTGTTGTTAATTATTATATTATTATAAAATATTATTATTATAAAATATCCCTTTCAGTGAAGTTTGAGATGCTGTACTAGTATTCATGTTTATTAGCTCACTGCAGTGATCTCTGTAGATCATTGAGAATTTCTTTTGGTTATTTTTATTTGCTCAAATGTATACTGAATAGCTTATTGAAATAAATCTATTTTAAAAGATAAATAAATATTTAAATAGAAAATAGAGAGCTTTTTGTGTTTTTTTTTTTAGCTGAAGTTTTCTTTTTAAATGATATATGGATAAAGGAATGTGTAGCCTTGTAAGCTCTTGGGAGTTGAGGGATGAGGCATGAATAGTAGAGTTCGCACTATAAGCTAGCTGCAAAAAAGGAGGAAATGTTATTCAAAACAATATTTCAGATGTAAGACAAAAAGGACATATTTCCTTGAAATGCAATAGAGGTATGCTTCACCCATGTCTATCTGAACCATAAGGTTTACTTGTTGGAAGTTTTGCTACTCTATCTCATTTTTCTAATTTGACTTCATAGTCTACTCTCTTTTCAATTTTTAGAACATATTCCCCAACAAAATAAATAATTAAACTATAGATGAACTGTCAAAAGGGAACATTATTTTAATGCAACATTAACATTTTGGTAATTAACATGGAAGTTAATGCATTTAGCAGATGTAACAACATTAGACTTGTAAATTTTAATTAAAGTTAATGGTTCATGATAGCTGTAGGGAGCAGGCATCCTCTCTAGATACTGAAAACATGTCTAATGTGATTAGAAATACTAATTGTAGAAAAAAGGATAGTGCTGGCAATGACTATCCCTCATTTCTCACAAAATCAGCAACTTGAAAGTCCTTTCAAATGAGGAAATTGGCAAGCAAATAGAAGTTAATAGAAAAGGTGATAACAAGATTTAAGGGGCTGCATCAAAATACACAAACTGTTCTCATATTACTTCCCTTTCTCTATGAAACTACCTGAGATATTTCCAAGACAAGTGATGAAGGTATTTAGCAATTTTAAACTAAGGACTAATGTGTCATCTTTAATTCTCTCTGTAGCTTCTAATGGAAGGTTGTCCCCAAATTATAGTCACAGGGCTCAGTCTAGGTTTTTTTTAAAACAAGAGAGTCAGTGACTTTCATTGGCAAACAAACAAAACCCCTCCATATTACAATTTTGCTAAAATGATAAAAATGATGACAGATAGGTAGCTACACTCATCAGCTAGCCAAAAGGAAATATAATATTCAGATTTAGTCATCTTCATTTCCACTAATGCCTGATTGAGGCTTCTAATTCTAAATAACTCACTTGAGGTTCTGTATGTCTCCAATTCTAAGACATTTCTTTTTTTATTTAATGGGATGTAAGCTCCTTGTCTGTTTTGGTAAGACAGCAGTTTGGCAAAAGTAGGAACTCAATAAATACTACTTGAATAAAAGAATAAATTCAATAAATTTAAGTTTAAATTAAAATATTTAAAAATGTAATGTTTTTGTAGAAATTTAGTAATAATTTACATAGAAATTTAAATTTAGAAAACATTTACAATTAATACATTTATTTAATTTTGATGATTAATTATATGTTATATTACACATCCAATTAATACTACGTTCTTGTTTTGTCCCCAAAAGCTATCTTAAAATCCAGAGTGTCTTATAATGGGTGGTGAAGTAGAATCAAAATGTAGACAGTTAAATGTTTCCATCAAATAAATATTCTGTTAAGAAGAAACTGAACCCTCCAATAATAAATTATGCCCTCTCTCCAAGCAGCTCTGAGTGAAAATTTTTCATGAATCTTCACCGAGAGCACAAAATACAGAAGGCTCAATTAAGATGAGCTTTAAGTAGCAGGGACTTTGAATGTTGGCACTCCACCAAAGAAATCAGTCTCTGAGACAGCACAGCTCACTCATCACTGTCAAATTCCTCACAGTGTAAATTCCTCATAGAACTGGTCAGTGCTAAAACCTTCTTCATTTTTTACTCATAACGGTGGTGAGGTCTGGATTGCAGAAATTATGGATTAAATAAAGACCATTTTAACTTCTTTTAACACTCCATTCTTGGCTTGGTTTCCAACCTCGATGTAGACAGGCTAATTTGCAGGGCTAGTGAAAAGTGGTAGCCCTGAAGTTTATTGTATATTATAAACCTAGTGGAATGTTGAGAGTTAAAGCTTGCTTTTCAATTGGTTACTCTCCTACACTTTAAACTACTTTTTAAAAAAATGACAGGAAGTATAAGCAGAACAGAATCTGTTGGCAAATGACCATTCAACTTCTCACATTTCAACACATAAAACATTGATTATGTAATATTTATGTTATGAAGTCTAAGCCACTTTCAATAATAACAGTGACCCCCTAGGTCAGGTATTTTCTGGTAATTAGTAACTAGCTGGGTTAGGAGTCCAAATCTCATAAAATATTGTTAAAATGATTTTATGTTTTTATAATTTAAAAGGGTCAACCAGTCAAGTTAGAAAGTTCTGTTTTTTCTAATGGTGAATATGAACTTACATCTCAATATCATTTGTCATTTTACAAAACATGGACTCTTACTGTCATTGGGACAGAAATATACAATTGCAAAAATTTAAATATTTGAAAACACAGAAAAGGTGGATAATAAATTTGCTGGTGAGCAGAAATTTTAATTCAAAACCTGATCTGTTGTCCAATCCAGTATAGACCCAGTTATTTTTCCAGCCACCAGTATTTAGGTCACTCCTGACTTAAGAGTAATAACGATGTATCAGCCTGGCATTTAGTTTTGCACTATAGTTGCCAGATTTAGTAAATAAAAATGTGGGTGCCCAATTAAATTTGAATTTTGGATAGAGAAGTTTTTTTTTAGTATTATATGTAACATACTGATGCTAAAATATTATGTGTTGTTTATCTGAAATTCACATGTAACTGGGCATCCTGTATTTTTTCTGGCAACCCTACTTCTTTATCCAGACTCTGATGTCTTTCCCTCGCTGGTCTTTCAACACTCTCTGGGCTCCCAAGGGTTGGAGTTCAGGTGTGGCGGCTTGCAGCAGCTATGTGTGCTGTCCTACAATTGTGGACAATTATCAAGGAGCAAGAATTTTTCCCTGAAAGGTCCATCTGGGCAGACTAAGAGTCAGATTGCCATGACACAGATTAACAGGAGAATATCAGATTTAATAGGGTATGTACAGGGAATCCACATAGACATGGAAATTCCAAAGACAGTCCCACAAAATGAAATATATATGTTATCCTGAACTAAGGAAAAGGGGTAGGGGCCTGGGACTTCAAAGCAGAGGAATAGAATCCTCAGGAAGATGAAAAAGAGTAAATGTTTAGTGAACAAATGTTTGCTGGGCCACTCAGAAACAATGGGACAAAGAAGACTTTGATCAAACAGGCCTTGCTAGGTTCTTTCCTGACTATTCTACCTATTTCATGTCTTTATGTGGTTATCTACAGTGAGAGCTCGCTTCCTGGAGCAGGTCTTTTATCCAAATTCTTTTTAGGCAGTTGTCAGATGAGGTGAAGGACTTTTCCTGAATCTGCTGGGTCTTCATTTCTTTTAACTCGAAATAATCTTACGGCAAATGGTCCATTTGGGGGCAGCCTGCCCTTGGCCCCTACACAAACTCAGCATCTTCTCTCTCCCCATCCCTGCCCTACCACTGTTCACACTTCACTGGGTCTGTCCCATGTTCGTGTGGGATTTTGAGGTCCTCTCTTCCCAGAGCTCCAGGCAGGAAGTAGGAATTGTGCTCAGGACAGGAAATCTATCTGGTGGTCTCTAACGACACATACTTGCAGCATTCTCAGCCACAGGGCAGACGGCAGTTCAGAATCCTGATCCCCAGGTACACCCTACCTCCAACCTTTTCCCTCCTTTCCCTTTATCCCCAGGGTCCCACCCACTCCCCACTCTGGAATAACTGCTCCTCCTCTTTGTGAGGCAAGAAATCACTCCCTCATCAAGGTTTCCTCGCTACAGTATGGTTTAATCACCTTGCTTTTGAATTGGATATCCTGGCTTTCCCATCTGTTGTTTCTGAACAGACTTCAAAGCCCTATTTTTGGAACTGAAAGCTGAATGTTGAGTGTTTGTTTGTTTTTACCTTTAATCTATTTGAGGCAAGTTTTATCTGGTTGAATTGGGGGAGGGGAACCAGTCATAATACAACAAAGGGCAAAAAGAAAAAAAGAGAGAAAACCACTTTACTATTGTAGTTTCACATTATTGGGTAGCTACTCTTAGAATGTCACTTTTGGCTAAATGTTTTGTCCAAAACTACTTCTGTATTTTCAGATTGAACCAGTGGTCATATTTATCAACCAACAGGCTGTTCATTTATCTGAGTGAGCTTATGAAAGTGCTTACCCTTTTTGGTTCTCAGTTTTCTTCCACATTTACAAAATGGAATATGTTGGGGGGTAGTTTATTAAATATTTTATCAAAAGACTATTATGTGTCAGGCAATATGAAGTACTTTATTATACATAACACCAAATACATTAATTCCTAACCCATAAGGAACAAAATACAGTACAAAAGATGCATTTGAAATATAATGAATGAAACAGGGGTCTCCAAGTTTCTTTCTTACTATAAAGTATATGATTCTATGTGGTGATGTGATCACATTATGTTGTGAATGGGTCACAGAGTTTCTGAGTTACAAGGATTCAAATTGCTTAGTCAAATCTCCTCATTTCAAGACAGCACTAATTATATTTTTCAATTAAGAGATGCGGTCAGGAAGTCTCAGAAGTAGGCCCACTGTCCTTTATAAATGTGTAATTTCACACTTCATATTTGATGTTCATCATACTTGCCATTTCATATTTGTCTTGTCATTAGTATGTGTCACCTTTTAGATTGGTAAGTCTAAATAAAAGATAGCCAGGACGCCTGGGTGGCTCAGTCGTTAAGCGTCTGCCTTCGACTCAGGTCATGATCCCAGGGTCCTAGGATCGAGCCCCGCATTGGGCTCCCTGCTCTGCGGGAAGCCTGCTTCTCCCTTTCCCACTCCCCCTGCTTGTGTTCCTCTCTTGCTGTGTCTCTCTCTGTCAAATAAATGAATAAAATCTTTAAAAAAAATACATAAAAGATATCCATATATCTAAGATTGAGCTGATCTTTACTGGGGGTACTACAGTCATGTGTATTTCCCTCTTAGCTCATAAAAATCATACACAACAACTTAAGAACCATGACAGGAACAAATGATTCTATGGTGAAAATGTGTATCAATAATTGCTGCAATTTCCATCACCTAGTTCCCAAAACACTAGCAACCAAGGTATAAATATATAATTTTATAAGTAGTCAAAGAACTATCAGGGTGCCTGGGTGGCTCCGTTGGTTAAGCATGACTCTTGGTTTTGGCTCAGGTCATGAGATAGAACCACACATCGGCTCGGCGCTCAGGGGGGAGTCTGCTTGAAGATTCTCTCCTTCTGCCCTTCCCCCCTGTTTGCTTGCTCTCTCTCTCTCTAAAGTAAATTTAAAAATATTTTTAGAAAAATAATCAAAGAACTATGAATTAAAATGAGAGAACCCCCCCCCCCTTTTTTTCCCTTCTACACTAGTAAAGACTAAAACAATTAGGATACTCCATGTATGTGGACAATATTAAAATGAATCAGAAAAGCACATCTTGCTCTACAATGTTGGCATTATTCACTGGCATTGTCCTAATCCTGCTTCTCTTTTCCCTTAGCAACGGGTCTTTACCCTCCTGGTTTCGTTTACCATCTTTACATTTATGTATCAAAAATAGTTATCACCTGTGTATTCAAACCTGTATAATCAACTGGCTACTTGATATTTACTTGGATAACTCAGTTACCTCAAACTCAATACCATAATGGGAGCAAGCCATATATATTGTTCTGCAATTCTCTTTTCTTTAATCTTTAATTGTGGGTGTTTTTTCATGATGGTACATTTATATCATTTAAAAAAATAACTATATCTCAATCTGTCCATTTTTGCTCTCCATTGTCACTGTTAATGCCCCAGTTAGGCCATCATAATAGGTAGCCAGGATTTTTGCAAAACTTTCCTTTACTGATCTTCTTTTATCTACTCTTGGCCACTTTCAATCTGTTTTTCCCTAATTAGCCAAAGTTATCTTTTAAAAATACTAAATTTAGGTCTTCAAGTATTAGCTGTGTGATCTGAAGGACCTAGTGGTCCATGGAAAGAAGTTTGAATTTTATTCCAAATGAAAAGGAAAGCCATTAAAGAGTTTTGGGGGTGGGGAAGTCACATGCAATGACTCACCCTTTTCAAGGTTTCTTTGCTGTGTGGAAAAATGGATTATAGGGAGCACTAGTGGAATCAAAGAGGTACAGTAATGAGGAGGCTTTAGCAGTGGTATAGATGGGAGGTGAGGGAGGCTGGGCTGAGGTAAAAGCAGTGATGAAAGGTGGATGGATTCTTGAAATATCTCGTAGATTTAATCGACAAGACTTTCCGATGGATTGGATGTGGGAAGTAAAGGAAAGAGAGTAATTGAAAATTAGGGAAGATGGGGAAAGGGATTAGTTTAAGGAAGCAATAAAAAATGTCACCTTAGGTATATTAATTTTGAGATGCGTCCAGTACATTCAGGTATAGCGTTCAGTAAGCACTTATATACAGAAATCTGGAGCTCAGCAGAGGGGTTTGGGCTAAACAAATAAATTTGGGACTCATCAGTAGAAGATGGTTATTATTGCCAGAAAAATGGCAGAAGGTGGGAATATAGTAATAGAAATGGACACAGGGATGAGTCTATGGAACTGTCACACTTAGAGACTGACTAGTGGAGGAAAAGCCAGTGATGGAGACTACGAAGGAGCTGTCAGTTAGGAGAAAACCAGGAGAAGGAGGTATTATAGAAGTGAAAATGACTGTGGTTTAAGAAAGAGGAAACGCTGCTAAAAGGTTGAGCAAACTGAGGACAGAAAAGTACCCAATGGATCTGGCAACAAAGAGGTCAAAGAGAATTTTGATATGAGGTATTACTACTATTATTTGCCAATCATAACTTGTGAGTCTTCTGCTTAAAACCTTTCTGTGGCTTCTCTTTGGCCTATGATGCCATTCAGAAAACTCATCATGGGGCTCTTGGGTGGCTCAGTCCGTTAAGCATCTGACTCTTGGTTTCAGCTCAGGTCATGATCTTGGGGTCCTGAGATTGAACCTGGCATGGGGGTTCCACGTTCAGCAGGGAGTCTGCTTCCCCTATCTCTCCCTCTGCCCCTCCCCCAGCTCGTGCACTCTCTCTCTCTGTCTCTCTCTCTCTTAAATAAATAAATAAATCTTTAAAAACCAAATACTCATCATGTCTTTTCAATCACTCCACATTCCAGCCAGTGTATTGTTTCCTGACTTCTGTCTCCGCAGCCACACTGGACTTTTTTTTTTCACTTGCAGTTCTGGAACATGCAGTGCTCTCTTTCCTCTTAAGGTCCTCACACTGGTCTGAATCAATACTAACTGCTAGACTGTATATGGTGAATGAGAAGCAACGCAACATGACGGTTGAGAGTACAGACTGGAGAGCCAGCCAACCTGGGTTGGAAGTCTGGCTCTGGTTGTTCTATTTGTGCGATCTTAGCAAGATCCTGTTCTCTCCTTCAGTTTCTTCAATTCCTATTGGCCCTTCAGTAAAATGGGAACAATAAAAATACCTGCCCGTCAGGTCATGATCCTGGGGTCCTAGGATCGAGTTCCCCATCTGGTTCGTTGCTCAGCCGGGAGCCTGCTTCTCCCTCTGCCTGCCGCTCTCCCTGCTTATGCATTCTCTCCTTCTCTGACAAATAAATAAATAAAATCTTAAAAAAACCCACAAAAAACCTTAAAGAAAACCTGGCTTATAGAATTATTGTCTGAGGGAAAAGTCACATTCAAAAGAATGAGAATTACAAGACATCAGACTGTAGACACTGAAAAGGTAATGGAATAATACCTTTTAAATCTCAAAGGAAAATTATTTATAATCCATATTCCTTATCCAGAAAAAAAAGACCAACCCATTAGAAGGGCAAAATAAAAACATCTTTTCAGACATGCATGGATTTAGAAAAGTATCATCCACACATTACCTTCCTTAAGAAATTATTTGAGTACATGCTCCTAAAAATGAATTAAACAAAAAAGGTTGAGGGGAGACAGGGAATGCAAGAATTAGTGACAGTAACAAAGAAAAGTGAGGAAAGAAAATCTGAAAATAGCTGTAGAGCAGGCTTAGATGACAATTAGTCCTGATTGGAACCAGAGGACGGAGGACTTTAGAAGTCCTTAGGACAAAATACAGAACCCAGAAATTTGATCATATTCCTAGATTTAAGGTGCTGGATTGTCTGAAGAATGAAATAAATGCTGACAGTACAAGACACAAACAAAGGCAATAAGATGCTCCAGATAAACAAAAAAGGTACATAGGATAGTTAGGCTATGCTAATTGGATGTGAAATAAACAACATTTACATAAAGATTGTTTCATTGATTCTTAACTTCTGGAATTGACTTATAGACAAAGCATAGAAGATTGAAGTATGGTGACAAAACCAAATATAAATGTTATCAACCTTGATTCCCTTAAAGCTCAAGTTTAGATTATTGAAGTTGGAAGGTAGAAGGTGGACTATAAGATAGGGCCATCAGCATCCTCATCTTACAAAACAGGGAATGAAAAGACAATGTCATCGGTTGCTGGCATTCACCAAGGGTGTTATGTGAGATGCAAGCAAGGGAGGGTGACTCTGACTTTACTAAGCAGGAAGGAGATCATTAAAATTATATGGGAAAGCTAACAATGAGTTTAGTTTGGCAGAATCAAAACAAAAAACCAAAAAAACAACCCCTCTCACCGCCCCAAAACAAACAGGCTCAAGGCTGTTTCTAAGATCAATACCCAAAAGCATGCTGCAGAGCAGGTCTGTAACTCTTGGTGCTGTCCACTGGAGATCGCAAGAAACTGCCTCAGCTGGCCAGCCAATTGGACTTTGTTCAGAAACTCCATCCCGCATCCCTGGCAAAGCAGTGCCACTATCATAACCACCATCTGACACCCACTGCCATCCACACACCCACACAAATGGAAATTCCAGAGGAGCCTGTTTCTTTTCCCTCGTGCTGTTCAAACAAAATCGGTGCATCTGGTTGGGAGAAACTAGGTCACCTGATTCTGTCATAGATGCAAGGGAAATGGGACTTTGAATTTGACTCTTTTTTTTTTCAGAAAGGAAAGAGTCACAATATAAGTTTCACCCAAATATGATATTTATAAGGTCATTGGAGGGAATGGCAGATGTTTACCACACTGAAGAACAATACATAAAAGCACATTATTTAAAGTTACAAGGATAATTTAAAGTGAGACTAAACTTATTGCATTCTCATTTGTTTCTTTTTCTTACAACCGAATCTAATTCATGAGGAAATTCTGTTGTTCTACTTTCAAACTATATACAGAAAATGACCTCTCTTAATTTCTCTACTGCTTACATCTTCATCCCAGCTCCTGCAGTCTTTGCCCTAAATTACTAAAATAGCTTCCCAGCTGGTCCCCATGCTTCATTCTTTGTCCCTTTACAAAATATTCGAACTCAGCAGCCAGAGAGGTCCTTTCAAGATGTAAGAAAATCCTATTATGTCTCTGCTCGCAACCATGCAAAGAATTCACAGATGACTCAGAGTAAAATATAAGGCCTTCTAAGAGCCTTCTGGGTCCTCCATGATCTGCTGCTCTCCCTCATCCCACTGTGACCTCATCTTCCTCCGCTCCTGCCCTTGCTCACTCTTCTCGCCACTGTGGTCTCTTGTTGTTTCCCAAATGTGAGTGACAGGCTCCTAAGCACCTGCTTTGGCCCTTAGCACTGACTGGTTTCTCCACCCAGGGAGCGCTCTTCTCCAGGTATGTGCCTACCAGACTCACCCTTTCTGCTTTACCACTTTTTTCTTCTGTAGCTCTGATTACCTTCTATATATATTATATATCATTTACGTAATTATGACGTTCATCTTCTGTCTCAAGAAAGGCAGTAGTTTTGTCTCTTTTATCAGCTGATGTAGCCAGGCACTTAGAAATCTCCCTAGAATAGGAAAATAATAAGCATTTGCTGAGTGAATGAATGGACGGATGAATGAATAATTGATTTGGAACTTTCTAGGGAACAGTTAGAGGAGTTTATTTACCTAAATTCTTGTTTATCAGAGCAGAAAGCCAATAGATCGATCCTAAAATTGATGAATCAAGCATATATTATTTAGAATTATGGTGGTAACTACTTGAATTGCTAAAAGCAAAAGCATGAAAGTGGTTTTGTCTGTGGAACAGGGCTGAGGGAAGAAAGAAGTGGGGCAGAGCCCTGTGGCTTTTCATATGCAATCTTTCTGAACTCTTTAATTTTTAAAAATCATGTGCACGTAACATTTTGACAAAAAACTTACTCTGTTTTAATATAATCAATTAGCAAGGAAATATAATGGTGTATAAAAATTCTAAATACAAGTTGGAAAGAACTCGAATACATGGAGGCGAAAGAGCATCTTACTAAAGAATGAATGGGCCAACCAGGAAATTAAAGAAGAATTTTAAAAATTCATAGAAACAAATGAAAATGAAAACACAACTGTTCAAAATCTTTGGGATGCAGCAAAGGCGGTCCTAAGAGGAAAGTATATAGCAATACGAGCCTTTCTCAAGAAACAAGAAAGGTCTCAAATACACAGCCTAACCCTACACCTAAAGGAGCTGGAGAAAGAACAGCAAATAAAGCCTAAACCAAGCAGGAGAAGAGAAATCAATGAAATAGAAATCAAAAGAACAGTAGAACAGATCAACAAAACTAGGGGCTGGTTCTTTGAAAGAATTAATAAAATTGATAAACCCCTGGCCAGACTTATCAAAAAGAGAAGAGAAAGGACCCAAATAAATAAAATCATGAATAAAAGCAATCACAACCAACACCAAAGAAATACAATTATCAGAACATATTATGAGCAACTATGCCAGCAAATTAGACAATCTGGAAGAAATGGATGCATTCCTAGAGATGTATAAACTATCAAAACTGAACCAGGAAGAAATAGAAAACCTGAACAGACCCATAACCAGTAAGGAAATTGAAGCAGTCATCAAAAATCTCCCAACAAACAAGAGCCCAGGGCCAGATGGCTTCCCAGGGGAATTCTACCAAACATTTAAAGAAGAATTAATACCTATTCTTCTGAAATTGTTCCCAAAAATAGGAAGGGAAGGAAAACTTCCAAACTCATTTTATGAGGCCAGCATTACCACACTGAAGAACATTACCTTGATTCCAAAACCAGGAAAGAAAATCTGTAAATAGCTGTAGAGCAGGCTTAGATGACAATTAGTCCTGATTGGAACCAGAGGATGGAGGACTTTAGAAGTCAATTTCATTTTTAGGAGCATGTACTCAAATAATTTCCATTACCAGCATTACCTTGATTCCAAAACCATCAAAAAGGAGAACTACCGAACAATATCCCTGATGAACATGGATGCAAAAATTCTCACCAAAATACTAGCCAATAGGATCCAACAGTACATTAAAAAGATTATTCACCATGACCAAGTGGGATTTATTCCTGGGCTGCAAGGTTGGTTCAACATCTGCAAATCAATCAATGTGATACAGTACATTAATGAAAGAAAGAACAAGAACCATATGATCCTCTCAATAGATGCAGAAAAAGCAAAGTACAGCATCCTTTCCTGATTAAAACTCTTCACAGTGTAGGGATAGAGGGTACATACCTCAATATCATAAAAGCCATCTATGAGAAACCCACAGCAAATACCATTCTCAATGGGGAAAAACTGAGAGCTTTTCCCCTAAGGTCAGGAACATGGCAGGGATGTCCACTATCACCACTGCTATTCAACATAGTATTAGAAGTCCTAGCCACAGCAATCAGACAACAAAAAGAAAGAAAAGGCATCCAAATCGGCAAAGAAGAAGTGAAACTCTCACTTTTTGCAGATGATACGATACTTTAAGTGGAAAACCCAGAAGACTCCACCCCCAAACTGCTAGAACTCATACAGGAATTCAGTAAAGTGGCAGGATATAAAATCAATGCACAGAAATCAGTGGCATTTCTATACAGCAACAACAAGACAGAAGAAAGAGAAACTGAGTCAATCCCATTTACAATTGCAACCAAAACCATAAGATACCTAGGAATAAATCTAACCAAAGAGGCAAAGAATCTGTACTCAGAAAACTATAGAATATTCATGAAAGAAATTGAGGAAGACACAAAGAAATGGAAAAACGTTCCATGCTCATGGATTGGAAGAGCAACTATTGTGAAGATGTCAATGCTACCTAGAGCAATCTACACATTTAATGCAATCCCTATCAAAATACCATCAACTTTTTTCAAAGAAATGGAACAAATAATCCTAAAATTTGTATGGAACCAGAAAAGACCCCAAATAGCCAGAGGAATGTTGAAAAGGAAAAGCAAAGCTGGTGGCATCACAATTCCAGACTTCAAGCTCTATTACAAGGCTGTCATCATCAAGACAGTATGGTAGTGGCACAAAAACAGACACACAGATCAATGGAACAGAATAGAGAGCCCAGAAATGGACCCTCAATTCTATGGTCAACTGATCTTCGACAAAGCAGGAAAGATTGTCCAATGGAAAATAGACAGTCTCTTCAACAAATGGAGTTGGGAAAATTGGATAGCCACATGCAGAAGAATGAAACTGGACCATTTCCTTACACCACACACAAAAATAGACTCAAAATGGATGAAAGACCTAAACGTGAGACAGGAGTCCATCAAAATCCTAAAGGAGAACACAGGCAGCAACCTCTGTGACCTCAGCCGCAGCAACTTCTTCCTAGAAACCTCACCAAAGGCAAGGGAAGCAAGGGCAAAAATGAACTATTGGGACTTCAACAAGATAAAAAGCTTTTGCACAGCAAAAGAAACAGTCAACAAAACCAAAAGACAACCGACAGAATGGGAGAAGATATTTGCAAATGACATATCAGATAAAGGGCTAGTATCCAAAATCTATAAAGAACTTCTTAAACTCAACACCCAAAGAACAAATGATCTGATCAAGAAATGGGCAGAAGACAGGAACAGACATTTTTCCAAAGAAGACATCCAAATGGCCAATGGACACATGAAAAAGTGCTCCACATCACTGGGCATCAGGGAAATCCAAATCAAAACCTCAATGAGATACCACCTCACACCAGTCAGAATGGCTAAAATTAACAAGTCAGGAAACTGACAGATGTTGATGAGGATGCAGAGAAAGGGGAAGCCTCCTACACTGTTGGTGGGAATGCAAGCTGTTGCAACCGCTCTGGAAAACAGTATAGAGGTTCCTCAAAAAGTTGAAAATAGAGCAACCCTACGATCCACCAATTGTGCTACTGGGTATTTACCCCAAAGATACAAATGTAGTGATCCAAAGGGGCACATGCACCCCAACGTTTGTAACAGCAATGTCCACAATAGCCAAACTATGGAAGGAGCCTAGATGTCCATCAACAGATGAGTGGATAAAGAAGAAGCGGTATATATATACAATGAAATATTATGCAGCCATCAAAAAAATGAAATCTTGCCATTTGCAACGATGTGGATAGAACTAGAGGGTATTATGCTAAGTGAAATAAGTCAATCAGAGAAATATAATTATCATACGATCTCACTGATATGAGGATTTTGAGAAACAAGACAGGATCATGGGGGAAGGGAGGGAAAAATGAAACAAGACAAAACCAGAGAGGGAGACAAACCATAAGAGACTCTTAATCTCAGGAAACAAACCGAGGGTTGCTGAAGTGGACAGGGGTGGGACGGCTGGGGTGGCTGGGTGATGGACACTGGGGAGGGTATGTGCTATGGCAAGCACTGTAAATTGTGTAAGACTGATGAATCACAGACGTGTACCCCTGAAATAAATAATACATTGTAAGTTAATTTAAAAAAATTTAAAAATTAAAAAAAATTCTAAATACATAATAATAAAAAAATTACTACATTTTCCTTATCAGTAAAAGGCAGAATTTACAATGAGGAGTTGATATGGGCTGAATGTTTATGTCTCCCCACCCCCTCCCCAAATTCACATGTTGAAGCCCAATACCCAATGTGATGGTATTCAGAGGAGGAGTCTTTGAGGGGGATAATTAGATTTGGAAGAGGTCACGGGGGTATAGCCTTCATGATGGGATTGGTACCCTTTGAAGGGCATGAAGAGCCTGGAGTTCTCTCTTACCAGCCATGTGAGGATATAACAGGAAGTTGGCAATCTGTCACATGGAAGAGAGCTCTCACCAGAACCTGACCATGCTGACGCCCTGATAGGACTTCCAGCTGCCAGAACTGGGAGAAATAAATTTCTGTTGCTCCTAGTCCATGGTACTTTGTTATAGCAACCCCAACTGACTAAAACAGAAGTAAAAACCATACATAATAAATATAATAAAAATAATGAAGTGATTTCAACATTCTTTTGGACAAAATGTCTTGCTAAATTTTTTATTTTTATTAAGACTAATCTTGAGCAGGGGTGCCTGGGTGGCTCAGTTGTTGGGTATCTGCCTTCGGCTCAGGTCATGGTCCCAGGGTCCTGGGATTGAGCCCCACATCGGGCTCCCTGCTCAGCGGGAAGCCTGCTTCTCCCTCTCCCACTCCCCCTGCTTGTGTTCCCTCTCTCGCTGTGTCTCTCTCTGTCAAATAAATAAATAAAAAATCTTAAAAAAAAAAAAGACTAATCTCGAACAAAGAATGAATATACATGTGTCTACCTCTTAGCTTTGTCAAATCCTAACATGACCCTTATTTTTAGGTTCCTATTCTTTGATTTGCCTGATGTGAGTCCCAAATATGGGTATAGATGGTTCATGAACTAAGGGGTTTGCAACTAAAATATTGACCAACGACTCTACACATTCTTTTTTTTTTGACTCTACACATTCTTAATGGTAAAAGTAATAGCCCATGTGCTACTCTGAAAAGAATTTTATAAATTACAAGTAGAATAGTGCTGCTGCATTTCGCTGGGCAAAATATAGTTCAGAATTGTGTTTCTAAATAATTTTATGTAATAAGAAATATCAGTCAAATCCCCAAAACAGTTTTTTTTTCCTGGCAACTCAAAAATAGTATAGAATATATGACACGTAGGGACGTCTGGGTGGCTCAGTTGGTTAAGCATCTGCCTTTGGCTCAGGACATGATCCCAGGGTCCTGGGATCGAGTTCCGCATTCAGCTTCTTGCTCACTGGGGAGACTGCTTCTCCCTCTGCCTGCCGCACCCCCTGCTTGTCCTCTCTCTCTGTCTGTCTGACAAATAAATAAATAAAATCTTAAAAAACAAACAAAACACAAAAGAATATATGACATGTACGTAAGTGGGAGAGCAGGATCTGAAAATTACTCTACGAAGATGTTGTATACTCTTGTGCATAACTGAAACTCAATTAATAGCTCTAGAAATCTAATTGCTGGGTGCCAATTTCATCCTTTGAATAACAATAGGAGTTAATCTCAGTTATTTCCATTGAAATTTGCAGCCCTGTCTCTAATCTGTTCTGTATAATGTTGTCTCGATAAGAAATGTGTCATAATGCTATCCCCAGCATACCATATTGTTTTAAATCGCTCTTTTAATGACTTTTTAAAACACTTCTTTTACCTGGTTATAATCTACCACTCAGTGAGGACAGTGGGCATCAGCTGACTGACTTGGGGAACAAGGAAGCCACATCACTCTTCAATCTGTCTTACTCACCAAATTAATGAGCTGTATTACCACCTGCCTCAGGGGAGAGTGTGTGATCAATTCTCGCAGTTCTCACAATGCTGTCACGATGATGAATGGCTGAAAGGTAGGTTTTAGAGAAAGAAGCCTAGTTTAGTTAAAAAGGAAAAAAGAGCATAACCTATTTCAATAAGAGCACAATTAGTATTAGCACCCTTAACCATTTTGACCAATATAACCCTCAAAAATATGAGAAGAAAAATTTTACCAACTTAACTCTTCCTACTTGTTCACTGTCCTTCCTAATGAGTGATTCAGAGAGACAGCCTAGGTTTTAAGCTAGCTGTCAACTGTAGAATTTATAGGAACAGAGAAAGTAGTTACTAAGCAGAGTGGTCCTGTGGACTCTCTAGTGAATTCTCAGCAGAAACATATTAACATAAAACCCTTGGGAATTATAATTTTTGACTCCAGATTTTACTAAACGCACATTAAAGACCAATATTTAGTTAGAGATATAGGAAAGCATTTATTTTCTTCTTGTGGGAACCTCAGTGCTTCATACCCATCTTAATGGCACCTTAACATTTTTAAGAACTTAAATTACATTTTCATTGTTTACAAAATACAAACGTTATGAATTTAATGATTTTTATTGAGATAGATATAAGGACTCCACAGACAAAGAGCTCTAGCAATGTTTTTCTAAGTGTATCTCATTTTCCTGGGAACATACTGCCAAAACTGATCAGATTTGTATGAACTTTTTTTAGTATATGTGCTGCCGAAGCGAGCACTGGATTTATATGAACTTGCACATGTTGTGCAAATAGAAAATCAGAGAAAGCTATGAAATTAAAAAGAGCCATCAGAATGTACTATAAAATTTAACTAGACACAGGTAAAAGGCCAGCTAAGCTCAAATTTAATAACTACCCTTCACTGTAAATTGAGCATACCTCAAAAAACGCTACACTTGTTAAATGAGTTGAGAAAATCACATACCACTGGAATTTGCAGAGCACTGTTTGTCTCACGGAGTTTTAAAACAAAAGTAAACTTAGAATCATTTTTATTTCTCTTCCAAAATTCTATCCAGCATTATTATCATAGGTGGAGAATATTGAAGATTTTTATAATTATTAAAAAACCATGATCCATTTTGTTTCCTTAAAAACCTGAATCTCCTCTGTTTTTTGGAACCTTCTATGACAGACTAAAACATGGATGATTAATAGCGTAAGATTTAAAATATACTCTTGTTATTGTCTAAGATGCCATATTTGTTTGCTAGGGCTCTCATAACAGAATACCACAGACTAGGTGGATTAAACAACAGAAATTTATTTTCTCACAGTTCTGGAGGCTGGAAATTCAAGATCAAGATGTCGGCAGGGTTGGTTTCCTGTGAGGTCTCTCTCCCTGACTTATAGATGATTGCCCTCTTGCTTCCTCTTTACATGGTCATTTCTCGTTCCTTGTGTCTCCTTTGTGTGTACAAATATCCTCTTCCTAGGTAGACTGGATTAAGGCCCACCCTCACATCTTCATTTTAACTTAATCACCTCTCTAAAGGCCCTATTTCTAAATACAGTTCCATTCGGAAGTACTCGAGGTCAGAACTTCAACATGTGAATTTTGGGAGGGTCACAATTCAGCCCATCACAAATGCCAAGCCAGCTCAGTATGTCAGAATACAAGTAATAGTTTTGTAAATAGCCTTCTCAATGTCCACCCCCACCCCCACTACCTACGTATGTCACTCAATTGAAAAGAGTACCAGTTGACCTTAGGAAGTTGTATAGGTAAAATGATTATAAACATTCTAAATGATTAGCAGTTAGAATTGCCTATGTAAATGAATATGTTTAATTTATCCTCAAATTTACAAAATAGATAATCCACCAGCTCATGGTTAGTGAAGGAGGAACCATTTTTCCACCAGATGGATGAATGGCGGAAAGAACAAAGAAACCTGGGAATGGTGAAATAACATATTTGGGACACATATGGGGAACAAAAGAGACGTGTGGTGAAGACTGCTTATTATTTCCCCCCCTTAGTTATTGGGGGCCTCAGTAGGTGACGGTCTTCCATTTAATGCAGTGAGTGTTTTCAACAAAGAAGACTTATGTAAAATGAGGTTGTTTTCTTTCCTCTAAGCCGGAGAAGGATGGCTATTTTTTATTGGTGGAAATCCTTTGGCATAAGAGCAAATTTTGTAATGTCAGGTTCAGTGTTCAACTTGAATAGCTATTGTAAATTTTGCTTATATCCTGTTCTTTTGTAATTATATTTACATATTTCTCCTCCTCTCCCTTCTTCTCCTCCTTCTTCTGCCATTTTCTTTTTCTTTTTCTTTTTTTTAAGATTTTATTTATTTATTTGCCAGAGAGAGAGTGAGAGAGAGAGCATGAGCAGGGGGAGGGGCAAGGGAGAAGCAGGCTCCCCGCTGAGCAGAGAGCAGGATGTGGGGCTTGATCCTAGGATTTCCAGATCATGACCTAAGCTGAAGGCAGATGCTTAACTGACTGAGCCATCCCTCTTTTGCCATTTTCTTGATAATTCGATAATTCAAAGTCTAGTTAGGGAATAGTGGAAGAAATAGGAGAGAATGTTTTAAAAATTTAAGTTTTTTCCACAATGCTTTACTCTAAGTCCAAATCTGTCTCACTAAAAGAAATCATAATAAATTTGGGAATCATGCAGAACTTTAAAATAGCTGAGGGCCTGAATTTTTTCAGAGCCCCTTTGGCATGCATTGGCAATGAATGGCATGGTAGTTCTAGCTATAAGGTAAAATATAAAATAATTCTTTAGATAAACACCTAGACATTTTCTAGTACTAGATTTTTACCACTTTATTCTGGCATTTGGAGTCTCCTTATTTAAAATACTAGTAGTATTATTTGTTTTAAAAAAAGAAAAAGAAAAATATAACTAGTAGAACTTTTCCAAGAGTGCTTATCCTGTGGGATCAGATTGTTCTAAAGTTAAAATTCTCCTTCCTTGCTGCCTAGCACATCCGGTAGAATCTCTCTTAAAGGTGAAGTGACTAATTTTTCACCCTTGAAGGGTAATGATCATGTTAGTGAATGCTGAGTCTGCCTTCCAGTTCCTCAGCCACAAATGTCATCTTGCTACTCTGTCTAAAGCTATTGCTCTGACAACTTCAAATTGTCAAGTATATGGCACATGAAGTTTTCTTGAATTATTGATAAATCTGCATAATTTGGGGAAGCTGAAAATGGTAACATGGTAGAATTAATAGTTGCTCTAATTCTTTCTTCAGGGATATGGTATTTTTACATATGTTGCACAGAAGAAAAATCTTATAACTAAATAGTTCATTTTGTAGAAAGTCTATTTGTGTAGGAAGATATAAAGGATACTTAGAAGGGAAGTCTTGTATCATTCATCAGTACATGCCCCTGGATACTTTGTACTTTATGGTGAGTTTTCAATAAATACTGGTTGAATTAATAGATGAGTTGAGATGGAAACAAAGCAAATGCAGGTATATTAAAATTGAGACCATCAAGAGCACTAATTCTCAGCTCTAATGCTGCAATTCACTGGTATGTTGCAGTCAGATATACCATAAGCAGAGATTTCCAAACTTTCTCAGTTCATGTATCAGTAATTTTTTTTCCTGAAGCCCTTGGCAAAACAAACAGACAAACAAACAAAACCTAGCAGTTTAGTTCACCAAGTAGTTAAATCTAAACAACTTAGAACTCATGCCCTAACAACTTAGTATTTGTGTCCTAGCAACTTCGTAGCCATTTGAAAAAGAGCACATAACAATTTGAAAGAACAAATGCTATTTTTATTTCATTCTTGAACATTCACAATTGCTTACTAATAAGATGTGCTTGTGTGCTGGGCAGCGCACAGCTTCTTGAACCTCAGTATCAGATTGGACAGCCTCTCATCATTTTTGGTTCTATAGTGATTTTCTCGTGCTACTTGCTTTTTAACCTCAGCAGTCTTCCAAAACTTAGTTGCACAAAGATATGCTGTCATGAAAAGGAATGTAGCTTTATTTGATGTCCAAACAGTGAACTGCCTAGAGTTAGTAGTTCATAAGATATCTGACAAATGTCTCCAGTATTGCTGTGATTCCCTTGGATATTTAAAGTATCCCCAAATATTCCTATATGAGTTCACTGTGATGAGAATACAGTTTGAGCAAATCATGTGTTACCAACAATAGTTAGAATACTGAGGATATCAAGCATTTTCTTAAAAATTAGAGTGTGTCCATAGTTATCTTTATGACAATACCACTCACTCATGGACTTCTTTTCTGTAGTAGAGGGAAGCAGTGAAGATAACAGCTAGGATGTGGGGACTGTACACAGTCAACAACCTATTTAATCTATGCCCCTGCACCTGACAATGACTGTTAACTCTGTGTCATCAATACATTTGGTAATTAAGACTTAAGGCAATGTTTTTAATTACAGGGAAAATTTATTTCAATACCTAGATATAATATCATTCTCTACCCCTAACCCCCAAGATCACATTCACACAGGCAAACGCTATCCGCAGAAGGAAAAAAATGCTGGTTTATACCAAGGGTTTGGAACTTTTCTGTGAATTAGAATCACCAGGGAACTTATTAAAAATGCAGATTTCTATAATCCTTAGGCCTACTCTCTGAAATTCTGTAGTCCTGGGGTAGGACAATGATATTTTAAAAAGCTCTTCCTATAATTTTTTTTATTATGTTATGTTATGTTATTATGTTATGTTAATCACCATACATTACATCATTAGTTTTTGACGTAGTGTTCCATGATTCATTGTTTGTGTATAACACCCAGTGCTCCATGCAGAACGTGCCCTCTTTAATACCCATCACCAGGCTAACCCATCCCCCCACCCCCCTCCTCTCTAGAACCCTCAGTTTGTTTCTCAGAGTCCATAGTCTCTCATGGTTCATCTCCCCCTCCGATTTCCCCTCCTTCATTCTTCCCCTCCTGCTATCTTCTTCTTCTTCTTCTTTTTTTTTAACATATAATGTATTATTTGTTTCAGAGGTACAGATTCAACAGTCTTACACAATTCACAGCTCTCACCATAGCACATACCCTCCCCAATGTCTATCACCCAGCTGCCCCATCCCTCCTACCCCCCACCACTCCAGCTACCCTCAGTTTGTTTCCTGAGATTAAAAATTCCTCATATCAGTGAGGTCATATGATACATGTCTTTCTCTGATGGACTTATTTCACTCAGCATAGTACCCTCCAGTTCCATCCACGTCATTGCAAATGGCAAGATTTCATTCCTTTCGATGGCTGCCTAATATTCCATTGTATATATATATATACCACATCTTCTTTATCCATTCATCTGTCGATGGACATCTTGGGTCTTTCTACAGTTTGGCTATTGTGGACATTGCTGCTATAAACATTGGGGTGCATGTACCCCTTTGGATCACTACATTTGTATCTTTGGGGTAAATACCCAGTAGTCTCCACATGATTTTAATGCAGACCACATTTCAAGAAACTCTAGTAGAGGGTACTATTCATGTAGCACAGTGAAACAGATAATGAGACTCTCAATTTTTTTATATGTGTCTTATTAATGTGCTGTTTGAGTATGTGTGTGTGTATTGACATGGAAGGTGACATGCATCCTGCCAATACCTAAAGATGATACTACTAATCTAATACCGGTCTCACAAATACTTAGCATGATAGTGGTAGAGTTTATGGTGGTTCACGATCATATTGTTGTGAGTTCTTTATATATCATACTCTTTATATCCCTCAGAGTACTTAACTTTATATTCCTTAACCCTTCATATCCTCCAAGGGTACTTAATATGGAGCTTTAGCCATAGTAGGAACTCAATAACTATCAGTTACTCGTGGTTCTTAACATAGGCTCAACATTAAGATCACTTAGAGAGCTTCTTAAAATATGAATTATCAAAGACTTCTCAAACTAACTGAAGCCAAATTTGTGCAGGTGAGTTCTGGCAGAGCCAAGGTTGAGACCCCTGAGTCGTATCTTTCCTTGGACATCTATTATTACCAAATGCATGCATTTCACATCCATCTGATTGGGCTTATGAGTATGTGTGTGTGTGTGTGTAAGTGTGTGTGCATATGTGTGTGCACACACATGTTTTTATGGGACTCTTTTCCAAGATAATGCAATCACAAAATATATAAAGGAATACTTTTTTCTTTTTCTTCACCTTTTCTGGGCACTTATTATTCTTTCTCAATTCCTTTATTGGAAATGTGGAGACTATAACCAGTCTCACTACCCTCTACTTGCTATCACCTGAAAGAGGTTTTTTTTTTTTTTAAAGATTTTATTTATTTATTCGAGACAGAGAGAATGAGAGAGCGAGAGCACATGAGAGGGGGGAGGGTCAGAGGCAGAAGCAGGCTTCCTGCCGAGCAGGGAGCCCAATGCGGGACTCGATCCAGGGACTCCAGGATCATGACCTGAGCCAAAGGCAGTCGCTTAACCAACTGAGCCACCCAGGTGCCCAAAAGAGTTTTTTTTTTTTTAACACTTAAGAGTTTGCTTGGCAACTCTTTCATTCTTGCATACTCTCTCCTGCAATTAAGCTACTCAGCCACTTGGTGGTGATAAGTGCTTTATTCACAACGGCCAGTTACCAGATGTGCTTTTTGAGATCCAGTCAAAATTATTTTCCCATTATTTTCAGACTTCTAAAATTATTAAAACAATGAAAATAGCAAATATTGAATTGTAAAGTAATTCTAAGTAGAACTTGCAAAGAAATATGAAAGATTTGATTCAGTGACTTCCTCATCCTTGCATGTAATTTACTTAAAATTTGTATTTTATACTCAGATTTCGATAAAACTATTCTGCTTTTTTTAAACAGATTTACTGCTTACATCATTGTATCCTAGTTCCTTGATTCTAAGATATGCATTCCAACTCACAGAGGTTAAATATTAAAAAAAAAAAAAGTAGAAACAATGAAAAGGCTGTATCTGCAAAATCCACTAGAGTCTTAATGCATGGGAGACATTTAATAAATAAGTCTGGGGAAGGAAAGAAGAAAGGCAGGAAGGAAGCATGCAGGGAAGAAGATTGTGGAGGGAAGGGGGGAGAAGGAAGAGAGGAAGAAAAGCAAGAAAACGGGTGGCAAAGAATAATTACATATCCTTCATAAAGCATTGGCTTAATTCTGAGGCTTTCTTGGTAGAAAAATCTTCCAATTTTCCTTTTCACAGATGGAAACTTTATTTATTATATCAATAGTAATCCATTTCTCAGTTAATAAAAATGAAGCCACTGAGCTGACATCTTTGTAATGCAGGCCTGTAAGCTCCTGCCTGCTTTTCTTCCATGTGGAAGGGAGGGAAAACAGATGTGGCTGCCTTTGGAATTTAGTGCGGGTGCTCAGCCTTGCTGGCCCCTTTATATCCTTTAGCTGTCATTTAAATGTCACTTCCTCAGAGAGGCATTCCTGGACTACCCAATCTAAAGGGCGTCCCCTCTTGTTATTCCCTCATAGAGCGTCTTATCCTTTGTTCTCTTCAGAGTGTCTAATCATCCCCACAAGGTGCTCATTAAGGTGTAACTTCTTTCCAAAAGCATATATACTTTAGCAAAGATAAAAACACATTTAAGAACCCAGGGAATAGAAGCCTACATACTAATCACAAGATTCAGATTGAAAAATAAACACAGAGATATGCACTAACGCTTAGTACTCTTAAAACTGTGAAACTGAAAATGTATGATTAATCCATGATGGTAAATGGGCATTACCGAGGGCAGTAAGAGTGAAATAAGGACAAACTTTGACTTGCTTCCATGTTTTCCTGGAGCTGGACTGCTAATTAGCTACTATGTAAGCTTATTATGATTTATGTCAACTAATAGGTAAACATATGTGATTCTAGCCCATCTTCTTGTGTCTGGGCAGGTTATATTTAAACCAGGCCAGAGAGATGAGCTAAATTCCATTTTAAAATTATATTAGAGAAGGGTATTTGAGAACCTATTTCTGCAAGGTTAGGAATTCCTTCTTACAGTTAATTCTAGGCTGTATCTTTTGTAAGTTTTTCATGTTTCACTTTAGGACACTTTACTACTGTGTCCTTACTAGAGAAGGAGAAGAGTAAGTCTATTAATACAGGAGTTTCATTCTCCCTTTGCCATCTTGAGATGTGATAACCTGCATGTGTTTTGTTATATTTCATTTCCTACCTCAGACCCACCATCTTTTCCTTTGCATCACATCACACTCTATCATCCCAGGTAGAACCCAGAGGTGGAATACTGATGAAATTCTATCCCAAAGCTGTACTGGTCCCAGAGCCTGTTCATGAGCTGCTGCCTCATCATAGGTGTGAAAATCTCTTAATATCGCAGGTGATTATCTCCGTATGTGTTAAGAAACAGATGGAGTATTGGTGTTGATTTTTGTATAGTTTATGTACACATAACTTTAAAGAATTATGAAATAGGGAGATACATAGAATATCCATAAAAGGAATTAAAATATTAGATTCTGAAAGTGATAAAAGTAGATTCTAGCTTTTAGGGGCTAAACAATCAGGAGCAAAGATTCAGATGATATTGATTGTTCTGACTTAATATAATCTCTTTACATATTTAGATTTTAGAACAGTACAATAGCCTAAAATATCACTAGCTAGGTATTAGAAATAAAGGCTTGGTTATATAGTGACTACAGAAATGTATTTTAAAAATTTATGTAGGAAATTGAAACTAAATCCCGACATAAGTCATTTTTATGTTTTTTTTTTTCCCCAGTCATCTCTAATTTACGTTATGCTATTTCTACAAACTTCCTCTTGTAGAGAGTGAAACATACCTGCCTACTTAGGAGTTATAGGATTTAGACCTGATAAAGTATTAATTTCATTTAATTTAGAACATAAGGAATACTTTTGTTATGCATTTGTCTTCAGAAAAATGATGATTATTTTTATCTTTCAATTTGAGCAAGGAAAGAACAAAGAAAAACAACAGAATTTTAAACAGTTGCATACTTTGTTTGCCCAAACTATACATTGTATGTGTGTGTGTGTATTTATATACTTTAAAATTATTTTTAAAAGTTATTTACATATATAAAACCTTTCAATAAATTTTAAATGTATATACAACTTTAAAATAAGCTTTTGAAATAACTTTAAAAATAATTAACTTATATTAAAAATGATCATATATTTATATATAAATAACTTAAAAATAATTTAAAAGTTCAGATTACATGAACCTATTAGCTATGTAACAATAAATAATACTGATGAGAGGCACCTGGGTGGCTCAGCTCGTTAAGCATCTGACTCTTGATTTCAGCTCAGGTCATGATATTGGGGTTGTGAGATGAGCCCCAAGACAGGGTTTCTGGGCTCAGCATGGAGTCTGCTTGGGATTCTCTCTCCCTCTCCCTTTGCCTCTCACAACTGCCTGCTCTCTCCCTCTTTCTCTCAAGTAAATAAATAAATAAATAAATAAATAATTAATTAATTAATTAAATAACACTGATGAGCAAATGTAACAATATTGTACAGTTAGGACTGTTTGCAGTTTCCATGGGTGACAGTCCACTGTTAGTCCTCTCCCACAGTTTCAAAGAACAGTTTAGCCCATAAATCCATAGGTAAATATTGGCTTGCCTTCTTTAGTACTTGAATGGTTTATGAATTTAAAGGTTCTTGCCCTGACTTTGAAAACAGGCACTTCATTAATTTTTAAGCACATCTCTGATTTTTGCCCCCAAATTCTCAAGCTTTGAAAATGATCCTGTTTTATCCTGCAAAGTGTTGTTCTAGGTACTCCTTCCTCTACATAATGCTAACTTTTAGATGGAAAAGTTGATATGACAGAGTGATTAAAGAAATAAAATGTCCCCATAATTTGAATTTCACCCAACAGTGAATTCAGTAGCAGAATTATGGGGGATATTGAGGCTGTTTATGATTGACTAGGCTTATTGTCATAAAGACAATAAGAGCTGGCTTTGAGTATATCTTTGAGTTTGATGTGGCAAGATTCCAAATCTGGTTTTACTCACATCCTGTATTTCCAAATAGATTGAACATTAACAGTGCAATTGAACTGCTTAAGACATAATTACTGAAGTATTTTAAAGTACACTTAGGACATTAAATAGAACAGTTGGAAAAAAAAAAGATGAAGAGATGTATGTTTTGAGCAAGAAAGGCTGAAGTATGAGCAAAGAGGCTTAGAAAGGTGAACACAATAGTGACTGCAACTTTTCACCTCTTGTGTTGACATTGTTAGGATGTGCTTTTGGATCTATAGCCTGAGAGTGCTCTCTCAATTTAACCATGCGGGAATACTAAAAGTAAACAGAAATACTTATTATTTGCCATTTTTTTTTCCTATTTAGTAAATAGAAAATTGCTCCAGTTGTTCCAACCTGAATGGATTTGGTGCATCCCAAGATTAAGCGAACAGCACAAAAGAGGACTTGATGAGTCAGAGGATGTAGAGGGAGGCAGAAATTAGGTAGACCTCTTCTAGACCTATCCATTCAGCTTTGTGAAATCCCAGAGTATTTGTAACATCCCTTTCTCAGGTAGATGCATGCACACAAAATATTCCAGAGAAACCTGTACTTTTAAAAATTATCTTTGGGATTTGATTGCTGTATCACCACAACTCTCTATGAACATAGAGAATAAAGAGGAGCTCGTGAACGCTCTGTGAAAATGCTACCATTGTTGAGGAGAGTGTGTCCTGTGAAATGGACTCACTGTTTGGCTCCACATCAAGGGTAGAGTGTACAAGTGTGAAAGGGAAGTGATTTTTGAATATAGTTCCTTCATTGCTTTGACTTTTGGCCCATTGCATATTGGACTTTTGGCTTTTATAGTAAGAGACAAAATGCATAAATTCAACTGGATTCTGTTAAACAAAGAAAATTGTAACATAAACATGAACTACCAGTGGTACTGTTTCTTCCCTATTTTGCAAGCAGTATAAACTACTACATTTCCCTCCATTTTAAGAGTATATATTTTAAAAATATGTATATAGTGTATTGAAAATGTTTCCCCCGTTTTGTAACTATGACAAAAATAGCCAGGAAAAAGCCACCATACGTATGCCACAATTTTAAACTATGAACCATATTCTCAAAATACCATAACTAGGTGCTAGGGACAGCAGAGTTGCCTTTCTGTGAATTTGAGTTCTAGGGATTTGGCGTGAGAATAAAATGAAGGCTGATTTTATTGTTTTCATGGGAAGCTCATCTATGTGATCCACTAAAAATTAAATGCAAGGGGCTGTCAGAGTGAAAAAGTAGCTTTCTAATATTTTTCATGAGTGTTTTCAAAGAAAGATAAAGATTTATTTTCAGACACTGTACAGTGACCACAGCCAGGACTAGAGAAAAGTGATCTCCCTTGGGTTGTCTGCAGTCTGCACTTTGACTTCCTCCTCTTGGCCCAGTTCAGTCCAGACATTTCAACAGCTTGACTAAGCCTCATCACCATTTAGCTGCCAAGTTCAGTGACTGCCAATATCACTAGTAGCTTTTTAAGTACACCTGTTGCCAGCACTATGTTTGCGAGTCAAGAAGACTAGACATTTCTGGTCTACCCCAGTGGCTAGGATCTTTTTCAAAGGAAAATTATTTTTAATATTACTTCACCATCCTTCATTGGGAAAACACTTTTTTTTTTTTTTTTTTTCCTAGCAAGCTTCTCTCTTTACAGAGAAGTTGCATTTACAATGAACATGGTATATAACATCTGGTCTGGTTTAGCCTATGGATAAAAATGGTTTTGGTAATCAATTCTACATTTAATTGTTATTTTAAATTGTGTGGGGCCAGTGAAGCTGTATGAATAATAAAATAGGAAGCCTTGGTGTAAGCTGACAGGCTTTAAGTGACATAATCAAATATCATTTACAGCAAAGTTAACCTGATAGTTAATGGTATGTATTGTGTAGTAATTAGGTATAAACACAGCTCATAGAAAAGACTGTAATTAATGCGTTTCATGGAGCCAGACAGCATTTTTGGAGCAAGGTTGGCGGGAGATGAATAGAAAAGCAGTTAAAGCTAGTCTCTGCTGTAATGATCCCCAGGGCCAGAGGAGCCTCTTTGGCCAGATCTCAGTTTTTCCATTAGCATTTGCTCCAGGCCAAGGGCCAGTGGCTGGGGCAACCCTCCCTTATGTCCACACAGGGCAATAAAAAGTCACAATGAGAAAGTGCAGTGGATTCATTTCTTTTTTTTTTTTTTTTTTAAAGATTTTATTTATTTATTTGAGAGAGAGAGAATGAGAGAGAGCACATGAGAGGGGGGAGGGTCAGAGGGAGAAGCAGACTCCCTGCCGAGCAGGGAGCCCGATGCGGGACTCGATCCAGGGACTCCAGGATCATGGCCTGAGCCGAAGGCAGTCGCTTAACCAACTGAGCCACCCAGGCGCCCTCATTTCTGACAGTCTTAACAACTTTTAAAACACTTTACTACTATATAGCTGTAGCTCTGTAGTCCTTTAAGGTGAAAGAAGAGGACACATACAGGTGATTTCAGTACTTTGGGCACCATAGAGCCACTAACAGGATATTTCTTAGACTAAGTCTTTGTGGCTACTAGGCTTTGGGAGCTCATTTTGATTTATTTGCCTATCAGTGTTCATAAGGTATGTAAGTTTTCCTCACGCCAATGAAGTATCTGGTCTATAGATGAATCTGAAATTTATTTAAACTGGGATGTTTTATTATCTATCAGTCTATCTACATTTTTTAAAAAGGTGGTGCAAAAGATAGTAAAATATAAACAAACCCCCCCAAAACCTTTAATCATACTTCCTGTGCCATTTCAGGTTGAAATGTCTTCACCCTGGGAATATCTGGTTCTTTTTCCTGCAAGGTGTGCTTGTGTATGACTCAGGTGACACTTTTCTTATTTGACAGACTGATTTTAATTTGTTGTGATGTGACAGAATGATCTAGTTCAAATACCAACTTCATTGGCTTCATCTTTGCCTCCTTTCTTACCCCACATCCAACCCACTGGCAAATCTTAGAAATATATCTGCAATCTGACCATTCTTATTATCTCCACTATATGCACAATGTTCTAAGTTATCAATATCTTTCACCTGACTTTTAGAATAATCTCCCCTTCTAGTTGTTCTTAACTTGCAGTCTATTCTCCACAGTGCTGCTATTATATCCTAAACCGAGTCTGATTTGGTCACTCCTCCAAGGACTCTCCATTTCATCCAGAATAAATTCTAAAACTTAACAAGGTTCTGCATTTGTCCCCTTCCTGTACCCCATCCCCTCTTCTGATCACATCTGCTAGTGCACTCCCTTTGCTTGCTGGATTTTAGCTACACTTATCTCTTGGCTATTCCTCACATGCCAAGCCCACTTCCACTCAGGGTCTTTGCATTGCTGTGCCTTCTGTGTCGAATGCTTTACTCCTAGACAGACAAATGGCTCATTTTCTCACTTCCTTCAAGTCTTTGCTCAAATGTCAGAGAGGCCTTCCCAGATAAATGTATTTCAAACAGCATGCTCCCTTCCCTGTCTCCTTACCCTGCTTTATTTTTGTATGAATCACCATCTGACATAGTATGTATTTACTGGCTTATGATGATGATTATTGCCTTTCTACTACAATGTAAGCTCCATGGTAGCAAGGACTTTGTATCTTGGTAACTGTTGTACCTTCATTCCTTAGAACGGTAACTAGTACATTTATTACTTCTTGAGCCAACAGAATCAACATCTCCTCTTGAGATCTTGACTTTTTTTTCTTGCTAAAAATAAACTTTCTAAATCTTAATTCCATAGTTTTAACTTCTGAAGTCTTTGAGCTATAATCTACTCATTCTTGGCTTGAATCCCTTTGGTAGGTAAGTGAAACTAGTGAAAGACCTAGGGGCAGTAACAGCTACTTAATGAGTACTTAAAAGCTAGGTTCTTGTATTTAAGCACCTTGCTTATCTCATTTAATTCTAACCTTAGTCCCAGAGATGAGTATTATTACCATTCTTGTTTTACAGACAAAGAGACTAATACTCGGGAGAGGTGAAATAACTTGCTGCCGGGTCACAGAGTTGATAATCACTGAACGAAGATTAGAATGAAGGCGTGGTTGACTCCATACTGCCTCCTAGCTGTCATCTCCAGTAATACGTGTCCAGTTACTCAAGTAGTAGTAGTCTTGCAGTTCCTGTCCTAGGGGTCTGGGGTATCCACCCCCCACTTCCCAATGATTCCCAATACCAAAATAAGTCGTTCACTTTTCAGAAATGTCCTAAAAGCCATTGTTATCTACGCTAGGACTCTTACTTTAATGTAAGGTGTGCTTAGCGCAGAGGTAGTTCAAACCACCTAGTAAGAGAGGATGGGATCAAAACGCTGTGATCCAGAAGAAAGGGGACGTCACCAGTTGAGCTTACAGCTTGAAAGTGGGGGCATTCAAATGCAAGTGAGGAAAAGACAAGTTCTCAAAAAGCAGCCCACCCCAGCCCAGAGGAAAGTTGGCGCAAAGGAGGGGAATGGGGCTCAGGGGGCAGATCGACGCACTCCACGCCGCGCTGGGTCTGACAACAGGAGCCACATGCCGGAGGGGCCCCCCAGAACGGCTTCGGCTGCATCGGGGAGGTGACGGGGCTCCCTGCACTCGCAGAGCGCCGTGCGGGGCCCGCGGGCAGCCCCGACGCGCAGCCGGCCGGACCGGCGGCGCGAGGCTCCGGGAGCGGGGAGGGGCCGACGCCTGCCCCGCCCCTCTCCTCGGGGATGCCGGGATGTTTACACTCCTGACAGCGGCGGCCGCGGGAGGAGGAACGGGAGTTGCGGGAGGATGGGCCGCCACTAGGCTCGCACTCGGGACGCGTCTCGCCTTGCGCAGGGTGGGGGCCCGCGCCTGCAGCGTCCGCGGGGGCGGCGCGGCGGGAGGTGGCGATCGGCTCCCGGCCTCGCAGCCACAGCCCCCGGCCCAACGGGCCTTTCCGCGGGGCCGCCTGGCCGAGCCGCCCGCCCGCCCCGGGTCCCTC
The DNA here is from genome assembly GCF_002201575.2 of Neomonachus schauinslandi. Taxonomy (NCBI): domain Eukaryota; kingdom Metazoa; phylum Chordata; class Mammalia; order Carnivora; family Phocidae; genus Neomonachus; species Neomonachus schauinslandi. The sequence goes on along the minus strand of NC_058408.1, from coordinate 31,391,030 downwards.
GCGGACAGGAGAACGGAAAACTCTCAGCTTCCTGGTGAGTGGCTGCGGGGGTCTCGGGCTCCCGGGCCCGGTGGCCCGGGCCGGGTGGGGCTGCCTGCGGGAGCCGGGCGGAGAGGGGAAGGCCGGGAGGGCGCGGGGCGGCCTCCGGGATCCCCGCGCCGGGGGAGGTGGGGCGGGGTGCGCCGCGCTCGAGCTGGGTGGGGGTTTCGGTCCGGTTCGTTGGCAGTGGCGGGAGCGGGCGGCAGGAACTTGGTGCCTGGCACGGGCTTTGGCGGCCCGAGGCTGCCGTGGGTGCCGCGGTAACTAAGAAACTCCGCGGCCACCGCGGCGGCGGCAACAGGTCTTTGGTTTCAGGACCCGAGGAACTTAGGCGAAGTCCCGCCTCCCACCCCCCGGCTGCTGCTCATTGGTGGCGTCGGTTATTTATCCCTCACGGATTGGTTAGGCCCAGCCGTCAGGATTCGGCAGCAGCCAGACTTCAGAGGAGTGAAGTTCACTGGAGAGAGTGGGTGGTGGGAGCCGTGAAGCTAAGGGAGAAGCTGAAGTGGCTTGAGAAGTACAGGGAGGATGGCCGACCTGTTGGAGAATGGGCTTTCGTGGGACCCTGTCAGGATTAGCAAATGTGAGAGAGATTGCAAGGCAGTAGAGGTGGTGATGGTGGCAATGGAAAATAAATACACTGAGAATTGAGGCCAAAGTCAGAGAGACGAAGGGGACCCCAAAAAAGAAAAATGAGAAGACCACATTGCTCTAGGATAGTGTCAGGAAGCAACACAACCTAGAGGATGCTGCAGTGAGATCTAAAGAACTCTTGTTGCCTCTTTCCTGTGTACTGCAGGCTTCGGGAGATGATGTGTCAAACACATAAATCGTGTTCTCTCATAGCTGTAGTCCTTATTAGGGGTAAATACTAAAAATATACTTATTTTATAGTAGGTTATCTCCCATCCTTGAGCAGTTCTGGTGACGGAACTGAAAGTCTGAAAGCATTACAAAAACGAAATGATTTTCCTCCTCTGACTACTGATCATAAGGATGCTGTTGAAAAAATTGAATGCGCATAGTTTGTAGAGCCTTGGGTACCTATCATAACTAGCACCATTGTTTCTAATTCTTCCTCCAAAGAGTTTGTAGTTTCAAGAAGTATGCACACTCCCTGTAGACAACAGCAGTGTGTCTTGTCAGGTTGCTTTACAGGGTAAAGTACAGAATGCGTGTGTGGTAAATCTGTATAGGAGCTTGAGCTGTTGCGGGTGTGGTCGAAGAATGGCATAGTATTAGGGGCAACCGGACAAAACACTGAAAACGGTGGATAATTCAACAAGAGATTCAACTAACCCTGTAATACTTTGTGGCAACTCTTACTGAATGGACACCGAGTATTTTTGGCTTTAATACTTGGCGAAGGCCAGTGCACTTACAACAGTTAACAGAAAACTTAAGCAATTATATCATTTCCAGAGGAAGGAATCCTCTGCTACCCTTGGGAGATCCAGTCCACAGCTTGCTTCACTCCTAAAACCGCAGCATCTTTCTGTTTGGTCCTGGACTGGAGCTTGCTGGGGTGGGGATGAGATGTTGGAGCTTTGAAAAATTGCCGCGTGGAGGAGTCAAACGGGCAGAAACTATATGGGGACGTTGAGAGGAGGGCCCGCAAAATAAAAAGGAGGAGAAGGAACCCCTAGTGGACGCTGGCTGCTTTTTCTGGGGTGGAGATTCCCCGGACCCTCGGTGAAGTGCGGGCCTGGGAGTTTGCTCTCAGCCGGGAGGCCCGGCCCTCTGCAGCACTGACGGCCTCCGCAGCCAATGAGCGGCGAGGGCACCGCGGTTCCCTGCTCGGGAGGGCGGGTACTTCCTACTTCGGCCCTAGGCTTGGAGGAGGGAGAGAAAGTTTCTCCTCGAAGGATGGCTGGTGGAGGACTCCAGTGTGAGGGATGAGAAATACGTAAAAATAAAGGGGAGGAGGTTCCAGTTTCTTCTGACTCCTCATGCACGTCTCGTTTCATAATTGAGCTACATCTTGAATTCACCACTGCATTTGAAGCTTTATAGTTGATAAGAAACGAAGGTGGTCAGCGAACTAAATGTCCAGGTGGATGGAGTTTTACTCTGAAATTTTCTGTAAACGAAAACCAAGGAATATCAGAACCTAAATTGTTAAGCTTTTCCACAATACTTGGGAATCTTGCCACCGTTAAAAATCTTTATCAATTTAAAAAGTGAAGAGCGTAACTTGAGTGCAGATTTATTCTATACTTGAAACTACTATTTAGGTTTATTTATGAAGATCATACCTGTAGCACCCTCTATTCCTTTTCCCACGTAGACATTTTCCTGGCTGGACAATTTCAAGAGCTCTTTTCCAGCCCAATAAAACAGCACTTACTCCAAGAAGGAGGAAAGCACGTCTGGTATGATGGCAACATACTGGTGGAGGAGGGGAGATTTAAGGCCAGTATAATAACATACCCAAATAATAAAAATCAAAATTGTCGTTTTAAATGACCGAAAGCGCAGTTTCAGTTTGTGTAAGTAAGTATTTAACCTCATACTTCCCTCCCCTTCACCTTCCTTCCAATAGACAGTTTTGGGCTCTGATTTATCGCCATAATTTAGGTATTCTTTTCTTCTCATCTGTTGTGCCTTTACCGAAATGTAGATTTCTTTTTTTCACTTAAATATGTGGTCTGAGATATCATTAGAGACTTTTACTGAGTTTCTGGAACCAAACTGTCTCATGTTTTAAAATGTTATCTCTGAAGTGTTCCTAACCTAGCCAGCGTATCTGGACAGGAGAGGATAGTGATAACGTAAATGCAACTTTGGAAAAGAAGTTGCTTAATTAGATAATAAGTTGCAAAATTCCTTTCAGGTTTTGTTTCCTTTGATTTTTTTTTTTTTTTAAATAGGCTTTGGTATTTAAAACATTTGCAGTGTAGCTGCAGTTGCACAAAGTTGCACTCTGTCCACATTCCTGGTTTCCTTCAATTAAAATATTTGTCCCTTCAGATAGTACAGTATGCATAAAACATGGTTGGATACTTAGTATAATACTTGAGGGTATCTTGGAAATGACATATATGATTATTGTTCGCTCTGAATTGTTTTATCAACAGTTACTTTATTGACAGTTCCATAAATATATAGCTAGATGTTTTAAGAAGTGTTTCTTCATCCTTTTGATTATTTTAGTTTAATTCCTCCTCCCCTCATTTTTATAGGGAATATAGGTGAGTAACATTTGGTTATATAATTGTAATGAAATGTATTTATTTGCAGGATATAATGGCAGTTGAGAATTTTTAAATATATGTAAAACTAATGTAGAACGATTCACTCTTAGAGTTATAAAACTTCTAAATTGCTGATTCCTCTTTTAGTGACTAATAGCTTGATTATCCCTGTATGATACATTATATATCTATATAAAATATTTTTTTCATTCTGATGAAAACACTGAAGGAATGTATTTCATGGTTTTTAGTGAGCGGTGGGAATGAGAAGGACAGATGATCATGAAGCATTTCTTAATTTTCTTGTGCAAGAAAACTTTTTTTAACCTTTGTCAAAATAACTGCTCTGCTATACTGTTTATATAATGTGCTTACAATGAGTTGTTTTGTAATAGCTATCCAGGGCGTTAATCAAAACAGTGTATAAATGAACGGAACTTACTTAATTGGTCTATAAAATTTTAGAAATAAATGTTTTCTGTTACTTAATGAAAGTAGACCTTTCTGTAAATCTTGCCACTGGTCTTCTGTTGATAATCAGTGTAAGTAAGTCGTTGAGGGTAACTTTTTCATTCCAGGCTGCTTTTGTATAGAACAGGGGTTAGTAAACTTTCTCTGTAAAGGGCCAGATAGTAAATATTTCTGGCTTTGTGAGCCATATAGTCTCTATCATTGTAGTCATGGCCAGTACCTGAACAGGTGGTCATGGCTGTGTTCCAATAAAGCTTTATTTATACAAATAGGTTGGAGGCCCACCCCAGCTTTAGAAGATAATATCAAGGATCTAAATATGATTCTGGGCCATTGATGCTTGACTTGATGTGGATTCTCCACAGCAGTATTTTATAGCCTTTTTTGTTTCTTGAACTCAGAACCCTGAGATCAAGAGCTGAACTAAGATCAAGACCTGAGCTGCGATCAAGAGTCAGAGGCTTAACCAACCAAGCAACCCCGGTGTCCCTGGCCTTTTTTGGTTTTAGACATTTGTGACAATCTCTTGATCTCTCCCAGTCCCCTAAGAATAATGCCACTTATTCATACCCCAATTTTGTGTTTCATCTCAGAGACTTCATAATTATATGAACCTCTTTTAGATTTATCTACCTTTTCAGGGTTTTCTACCATTCTTTGCTCCTTGGGGGTCCCACACCCATCCTGTGACATTGAATGAATGTGTATCTGTCTAGCTTCTTCCTTACTAAACCAAGTTGAAATCTGATGTCATATATTTAATCTTTGCTTGATTGACAGATAACACTAATATAAATATATTTTGGTGTGTTTCTTTAACTCATAGTTTTCATTTTAAACCTATTGGAATGACCGCCTTTGTTTCTTTTAGAAGTTTCTGTCATGAGCAAGAGGGTGGGCAGATTTTTTTTTGTTTAAGAAAAAAGTCTTTTATAGAAGACTTTTTCCCCCAATTAAAAAAAAAAAAATACTGGAAAGGGCTTGTGTTTGTGGGAGGGCCTGCAGTCAGGGTGTGTGTAGCCTGGGGATGTGTGGGGTACCTCCTCCCTTTGTTTGAAGAATTGGCTGTAGGCTTACCTGGGTGCAGCTACTGAGAAGCCTGAGAATGAAATGGAAAATGCAGCAGTTTTGACATCACTCAGTAGAGTTTCCTAGCCCTGGCCAGGAGTGGGTTCTGGGTGTGCCAGAATATTTGTCTCAGCGTGGTCAGGTAGCACCTGGGGCATTCACAGCTACCAGGCTAGTTGCCACCAGCTACAACGAGCCTCTTTATCAGACCCTGTGCACAAATATCATTTTCTGTGTTTATCATGAAAAAGACTAAGCCCAGGTTTGTCTCCTTGGTTGAGTTACTTGATTGGTTGGGACTGTAGTTTTCTCAGCTCAGGTAAGATTGCTTTGAGGAATAAATGAAAACATCTTTGTAAAAATACCACAGTAGGCTCTAAGTGTTAGTTTCATTTCACCTATTTCTGTTTTTAGGACGTTCAGCGGTAGGAAGCGCATCTGCTGTTCTCAGTTTTTCTTTTTTTTTTTTTTTTAAATTTTTTAATTCTTATATTATCCCCATACATTACATCATTAGTTTTAGATGTAGGGTTCCATGATTCATTGTTTGTGCATAACACCCAGAGCTCCATGCAGAACGTGCCCCCCTCAATACCCACCACCAGGCTAACCCATCCTCCCACCCCCCTCCCCTCTAGAACCCTCAGTTTGTTTTTCAGAGTCCATAGTCTCTCATGGTTCGTCTACCCCTCCGATTTCCCCCCTTCATTCTTCCCCTCCTGCTACCTTCTTCTTTTTTTTTTTTTCTTAACATATATTGCATTATTTGTTTCAGAGGTACAGATCTGAGATTCAACAGTCTTGCACAATTCACAGCGCGTACCAGAGCACATACCCTCCCCAGTGTCTATCACCCAGTCACCCCATCCCTCCCACCCCACCCCCCACTCCAGCAACCCTCAGTTTGTTTCCTGCGATTAAGAATTCCTCATATCAGTGAGGTCATATGATACATGTCTTTCTCTGTTTGACTTATTTCGCTCAACATAATACCCTCCAGTTCCATCCACGTCGTTGCAAATGGCAAGATCTCATTCCTTTTGATGGCTTGTTCTCAGTTTTTCTGATGACAGGCCCTGTTGCCCATTCTGCTGGGGCCCAGCTTTGTCTGATCAGGCTCCTACCTAGCTCTATGCCATTTCTACCTTCTCTGCTTGAATTCTTCTTCCTCTTTGCCCTGTGATTTCCATATTCATAATTTAGTGGTTCCCATTGTTTGAGTTCATGTTTTTATGTTTTTTGGAGTATGGGGAGAAGGCATTAATCCTTGGTTCCTCAGACAGGAAAAACACAAGAGGCTTGGGGGGGGTTATATTTTGGACAGTAAAAAATGGGAGTTGTAAAGAGATCCTTAAATACTAAGTAAAAATGGCAAAACTAAAAATATTATTTCTAATAGTCTTACAGTTTTGCTTTTTTTTAATCATTAGAATATTTTCCTCATATTCTCATATTTACCTGGCAGATTAATGTAATTTTTGTTGTGGTTGTAACCATAACAAAGCCACATATCCTCTATTACATTATGATTGGGAAAATTGAATAGATTTGTTTAGAAAAGTTATTGTACTTCTAAAAGGTAAGGAATTGCAAATCTTCTATTGCTTTTTATATATAACTGTGGACCACATAGTAAAATACTGTGATATGTTTGCATACTGTCTTAAAGACTCCCAGAACTGGACAGTAGGTAATTTTTTTAAGGCAAATGGCATGACCTTATCCAAATAGTTTATTTCCAGGCATGGTGTGTTACTTAACAAATACAAGTAAATTGAAAGATAGACAGGAAGAATGCTTATTGATGGATTGAATTTATGGGAAAAAACTGATGTTTTATTCTCAGTTTCTTATTAACTTCTTTTGTTTTCTTTATAGTCTTTGGTGTTAGAACACATTAAGGATAGTATAGTGGCAGGGAATGTATTCAGTAAAAACTGGCATTTTTTAACATCTTCAACATATATCTAAAGTAAAGTTTTAATACAGTTTTTACATTTGATAAATATTTTCATTGTTGAATGGCATATTTTCAACTTTGCTTTATCATTTTATGACCTTGAGTGTTTCAAATACTAGCTGTTGATAAAGAGTTGTATTTTATTAAGCAGTTCTCCTATCCTGTAATCATTCTTTGTTTTTATAAAGGAATTTATTACACTGTATTTAACAGTATTTGAGGGTTGTGGGGCATGGGGTGGGGGTGGAGTTCCATCTTCTGCAAAGTTTCCCAATACCAGGCCACCAAGGGAGTTGCTGCCTCATCCATGATCATAAAGCTGCCAGTGTGAGAGTACACAGTCGCTGTCCTGATGAAGACATGGCCACAATAAGGAAGATGCAGCTATTTTGGTGTCCCCAGAACCATACTCTGACTGTCGTGGTCCAGGAAATGGATGCTCTGGGCACTGGCTCTTAACCCCTCTATTAGTTTCCTAGGGCTGCCCCAACAAATTACCACAAACTGAGTGGCTTAATACAATATAATTTTCTTCTTTCATAGTTCCAAAGGCCAGAAATTAGAAATCAAGATGTCCACACGGCCATGCTGTCTTTGAAGGCTCTGGGGAGAATGCATTCCATGCTTTCTCTGCTTCTGGTGTTGGCGGCATTCCTTGATGTTCCTTGGCTTTAGACATATATCACTTCAATCTCTGCTTCTGTCACATGGCAGTCTTCCTATGTGTCTCTGTATGCATCTCTCCTCTTCTTTTAAGGACAGCAGTCACTCTTACACTTAAAGTTTAATAAGCTAAATCTATACTTTTTCTTTCAGATTCTTTAGCATACAGATTATAGATTTCTGATCTTTCTGTTTTTTTTTTTTTTTAAAGATTTTATTTATTTATTTGACAGAGACAGAGATAGCGAGAGCAGGAACACAAGCAGCAGGAGTGGGAGAGGGAGAGCAGGCTTCCCGCCGAGGAGGGAACCCGATGTGGGACTCGATCCCAAGACCCTGGGATCATGACCTGGGCCGAAGGCAGACGCTTAACGACTGAGCCACCCAGGCGCCCTGATCTTTCTGTTCTGAACAGAATTTTAGGATTGTGTAGAAATTATATTTAAGAGATAAAGGCACCTAGGTTATCCTGTACATATGTAATCTGCTGTTAGTTTTTTTTTTTTTTTTTAAAGATTTGACTTATTTGGGGCACCTGGGTGGCTCAGTTGTTAAGTGTCTGCCTTCGGCTCAGGTCATAATCCCAGGGTCCTGGGATCAAGCCCCGTATCGGGCTCCCTGCTCAGTGGGAGACCTGCTTCTCCCTCTCCCACTCCCCCTGCTTGTGTTCCCTCTCTCACTATCTCTCTCTCTGTCAAGTAAATAAATAAAAATCTTTAAAAAAAAGATTTTATTTATTTCAGAGAGAGAGAGCTCATGTGCACATAAATGGGGGGAGGGGCAGAGGGAGAAGGAGAGAATCTCAAGCAGACTCCCTGCTGAGTGTGGAGCCTGATGCAGCAGATGCAGGCCTGATGTGGGGTTCGATGTGGGGCTCTGTCTTAAAACCCTGAGATCATGACTTGAGCCGAAATCAAGAGTCAGCCTTTCAACCAATTGAACCACCCAGGCACCCCTGTAGTTAGTATTCTATTGCTACCACAAAACAGCTGTTCCAAACTCAAGTTTTCCATTCACTATTATCATCTTGTAGTTTCCCTTTAGGAGACCAAAGTGTATGATTCACTAAATCAGTTATTTTCAGAACTGGAAGGAAACTTATAAATTATCTAAACTGACCTTTTCATTTATTGTGGGAGTAATAAAAATAGACTTATTCTTATAATAAGAATAACCTAAAATCCAAGGATGTAAACTTGCTAATACACACTCTGCTAGATTCCATAACAGTCAATATTGCCTTGTGTTACCTTTGTAATGTTTTTGATGGTAGGCACAGTGATTTTTTTTCTTCTTTTTTTTCACTTCTCCTGAATTAGCAGAATCTTGCTGTGTTCATGGTACATGCTCAATAAAGACTTGCTGATGGAGTGATGACAGTGTACCTCTGATTGCCATATCAGGGCCTTGATTTAAGTCAGCAAATATTTGAGTACCTGATTGTGCAGGGGTGAAGTATTTCTTTTGCCTCTAAAATGATGAACAGTAGGGTGGATTGCTGTATCCTCACTATTTAATAGGATCCAAGTGGGACAAGAAATTACCATTATGGAGGCCAGTCCCAGGAAGGAGCACTTAATTAGAGGCAGTTCATAAGACAGTAAAGGCTAGAAAGTTCATGATTGGTCGTATGGTCAATATTTCATTAATACATATTTCATTATGTTAGACACCTTGACTCATAAAAGCCAGCCTTCATGTTGTTTGTCATTTTGGTATATTGAAAATAACTTGTGTGCCCCCATTGCTTCATGTATATATGCCTGAAATGTTCGGCAATGCCACTGACCAGTTTCTCCCTCTAATACCTTCTCTTGCTGTGATTCAAAGATCATGATTGGCTCTGTTTCCTTTACTTCTGTAGCCATGCCCCTCTCTTAGAAGTTGGTTCTCAGTTTGTTTATTATATACGTTCCCTGTTTCAGTGAAAATTCTGCTTTACAAAGCAGAATGATTAGAGATTAATCACATGAATCCTAAAGGATTTATTTCATGATTCCTTGAAGTAGTTACATCTATTTGTACATTGAAGATGATTTACAAAATTTGTATAGCTGTTCAAGAATATATGGGTGGCTTTTTTGCCACCACCAAGATAGGTTGTATTTTCAAAACATTTGTCCTATTATTATGTTTCTCAAACTGTGGTCCTCAGAATGTCTGTGTCAGAGATTCTGATCTTATAAGTATGAGCATTGGCATTTAAAAACAAGTACCCTAGGGTGCCTGGCTGGATAGTTGGTAGAGCATGTAACTCTTGCTTTCAGGGTTGTAAGTTTGAGCCCCATGTTGGGTGTAGAGATTGCTTAAAAATTAAATCTTTAAAAAAAATAAAACACAAGTACCCCAGTTGATTTTTATAATAAACACAGATTTGGAAAGCCACTGGTCTGTGATGGGAACCTACGTTTAAAATAAGTACTGCAGGTGATCCTAATGCAGGTGTTCCTCAGGCCATACTAAGAAATGACACATGGTCTTTTAAAAAAATACTTTTTAATTAAAAAAATATTTAGGAGGGCATGTGTTGGGATGAGCAGTGGGTGTTATATGCAACTAATAAATCGTTGAACACTCCAACAAAAACATGATGTACTATATGCTGGCTAACTGAACATAATAAAAAAAAATTATTTATAATGAGAGCCCATTCCTACTGCTAACATTTTTGGCCTGGGGTGTGCAGCCCTTTGGAGCAGTTTATATCTAATAATTAGATTCTTCCAGCATGTGTAACCTGTGTCTCAGCTCAAACAGGGCATAGGTGTTGCTGAAATGATGGTTATAAATCAATTAAAATCATTTAGATAAAGTATAAATATCTTATAAACAACAATTGAAGTAATAACAGAAGAGAAAATTCCACTTCGAACAAGTAAAAGAAAATACTACATCTAAGTGTTAGTTTTCGTTCTGTCCCAACAAGTGGTCCCTTGTTAATGTACTGCTTACAGTGTATGCACTTGTCACCATTTTTGGCATTTCTATGGTATTTCTCTCAGCTAGGTGTGAAAGCTTACCACTTCCCTTACCTCTGAGATGGTTTGCTTTTTGCTTAAGGCTAAAAGCCCTTTGCCTGCACCTAGAGATTTTGCTTCTAGTCACCATTACCTTACTTCTACCTGTAGTTCTCAGTCTTGTTTCTGGGCTTGGCTGCACCAAGCTTTGATGTCTTGCATATCTAGCCATGCTGGAAAGTATTCAAGAACATCATGATGAGTAACCTGTTCCTTTTTCCATGACTGTCTTATTTCCATTGATAACAAGTGTCTCTGGTACTTGAGTTGCTTCTAACTTCCCTCCTTGTCATTAGATACAGATCTTTGCATGCAAGTTGTGTTCTTTATTCAGGAAAGCCTCTTTGGTCAATCACAGTCATTCGTTCATTTAAGATATGCTTGGTCATTTAAAAACTACTTTCTACCAGTGTTTTTTAATGCCTTTTTCTTAATTTGGAGTTCATCAAATCAGTTCAGGCCCTTGTTGTTTATGACCATTTCTGTCCCCATCTTTTTTCATATAATAAGAAGAGGCAGCTCGATAAAGAAGGTATTGAAGTCCTGGATTGAGTCCAGGTTCATTTTTATATCTTTTCAGATGCCAAGCACAGAGTCCAGCTCTTAGTGTAAGCTAAATTAATATTTACACAACTCAGTTTAAGAGTTGAGTGTCTGGCCTAGGAGAGAGCATTGGTAATGTGATGAATGGTTCAGATCATAAAATGGAGCCTGGACTGTAACAATGCCCTGATGATGTTGACTTAGGGTATATGTTGGGTGTGTGGTCCCGGATAAGGCAGTGCTACTACGATTCCGAGGCCTTTTTTGTTCATGTGTTGGGTTGTCATCTTTTGAATGTCAGTATTTCCACAGTAAGACATGAATGCCCATTTTTATTTTTTTTTGTGAACTTTGTCGGGTATTTGCATATGCTGTTCAGAAGATGATCCAGTGGATTGGACGGGGTTTGATGTTAAACTTAGTTTCACAATGAGATGAAGTTTCTCTGAAATTGGAAGACATACATGCCTGAAAGCTGAGGGACAGACCATTTGATCTCTGGGGATCTCCAGCATTTGTAAGATGAATGATTCTGTGATTCTGTTCACTTTATGGTTCTTTTTCCATTTGTTCTTTATTCTCCCCATTTTCCTACTGGGTCCCGCCAATTCATGGGTTGAAGAAAGAGAAATTTGGGGATTGTTGCTAGGTAGCTGGAAGTGAGTAATAAAGAAAATAAACAAAGATCTAGCTTTATGCTTTTAAAAATATTTCAGTTTTTATTCATCACAGAATATAGGAGCACAAGAATGACCAAATGCTGCATCATATTGCCTGGCTCAATTATTTTTAATGGCTCTGCATTGGAACCTCTGCTTTCAGCCTGACCCTGACCTATCTTTCTAGATTTACTTCTTTATACTTTTCTATATTTTAGTCATGTCTGACCACTTACTTTTTTTTTTTTGGTTAAATTTTGTACCCTTTCGGGGCATCTGGGTGGCTCAGTTGTTAAGTGTCTGCCTTCGGCTCAGGTCATGATCCCGGGGTCCTGGGATCGAGCCCCGCATCGGGCTCCCTGCTCGGCGGGAAGCTTGATTCTCCCTCTCCCACTCCCCCTGCTTGTGTTCCCTCTCTTGCTGTGTCTCTCTCTGTCAAATAAATAAAATCTTAAAAAAAAAAAAAATTTTGTACCCTTTCTGGCTTCACTGCTTTATCTTTTTGCTTTTCTCACTTCTTTTAATGCCTATTCTCTTTGCTTCAGCTATTCAGTATCACTATATTAAAATAATCTTCATCCTTTAAGGGTTTGCCCTAGTAGAAATCCTTCTGCTTCTTTTAAGCCTCTAGTACCTGTTGGCTCTCCCTGTAGTTACTTGTCTTAGCTTCCTTCCTGGAATATAAGCTTCTGGAAGGTGTGAATCATGTGCTGTACATATTAGTGTTTCCTGCAGGGCTTAGGACCATTTTTGTCAGAACCAGCCATTCAGGGAATGACAGGTGACTGCCTCCCGGTGAGGATATGGGGCAGAAGGTCTGGGCAGATCCTAGAGTGAAAGAATGTCCAGAACAATTGAGCAGTTGGTTTCAGGGAAGTCCGTGATGACAGTGAGGTGCATGTCTCTGCAGGGCCCATAGGGCATATTATGAGGAAGGTCTTACTATGTGATATAGATAAAGGTTGATCAGTCAGTGGTAAATGTTGGGATATTCAGAGATCTAGTTTGAGAGTCTGGGTTTGGTATTTGAATTCTGAATTTTAAGTTCTGGCGGATCTCAGAATAGGATGACATGGGAACCAGGACTAGGAAAAATGGATAGAGATGCCAGACATGAAGTTGGTGGAAACGAGAAGAGTTATGGAGTCAAGGCAGAGGTAAGTTTGGCAATTAGGTACAAGTTAGAGGCTCGGGCAACAAGGAGCAAAGAACTAAGTTCTTGGAATTAGGATGTGAGGTTAAAACAGGATCAGCGGTCAGATTAAATTGATTTGAGGCTGATTTACTAAGCCGTTTACTAAGTATCCTTATATTTCCCTTGCTTAGAGGCAAGCCCATTCCTTGTTCAAGTTCAGTGGCCTGGCTTTTTATAAAGGGGTAGCAACGTCTCTCTGCCCAAAAAATTGCTGACTGTATTTGCCAAATGAATCCTGTTTTGATGTTCTGACAGGCCCCTCATGAGGAAAACACTGAACTGAGTTAAATAAAGAAGTAACTAGCTTACTACTGGAAATTATTCCCCTCTAAAGAATAACTACTAATTGGGAATTGATGATGGTTATCCTTTGATTTGTGTCATCAAATGCTGACCTAGAGAAAGGTTGTTCTGCTTCAAAATAGATGTATTTTATTTAGTATCTTTTCATAGCTTTCATTGCTGAAGTTTAAAAGAACAATCACAATGTCAATAATTATTAAAAAAAAAAACATTTAAAGTACTTACAAAAAGGCCTGTGGGCCAAGTGGGCCAAAGATACAGTGTATATTCGTGAATGAATGAAGAAGTACGTAGGAAATGAGCCTGGAAAAATACCCAGATATTGCATTATGAAAGCCCCACATACAATACTAAGAAGATTGGCCCCCTCCTCTCCTGTAATACGATTGTAAAGAGTTATTTGTACCTTTATGTTTTCAACTTTTGGTTGTAATAGCAATAGAAGCTATAGGTCTTTGATATCTTTTTACCGGTTTTTAGGTGACCAGAGATCAGGAACTAGTGTCAGAATTTAATCAAGATTATTATAAAGGCAGCGTTAGGTAGATTTGTTAAAAAATGTATTAAGAAAATGTGTTAAAAATGTATTAAGAAAATGTGTTAAGGGATGTATGAAAAAATTAAGTTTAGACTTGAAAATCCAGGCTCTGGTGATAGTACAGTATACTTTAAATTTACCAAGAAAAAGTGTTATTTTATTCTTTATAAACAGAGCCTATTGTAGTATCTGCTTTCTTTTTTTCCCCCTTTAAAATTTAGTATGGGGTTAAATTTATTTATGTATTTATGTCCTTATTCAATCAGTTTATGCTTTTTTTTAAATTTATTTTTTTATTTTTTTAAAGAACCACCCTCAATACCTTCTACCCACTTCTAGGTTTTTTGTTGTTGTTTTGTTTTTTATTTTTGTTTTTTTTCCTTGCTTAACATCCTTCACTTACTGTCTTTGGAATAATTTCCAATCCCTTAGTCTCTTAAAACTATGATTTGGGCCTTGGCAAGATCTTGCCTCTGCTGTTTCTGATGCTTCTGTCTTACCGCGCTACTTGTGGTTCCTTCATCACTCCCTGCTCTTAGTCAGGAGTGTCCGCCCTCTTTTTTGCCTGCGTAGCTCCCACACATTCGTTAGAACCCACTTCCAGTGTCTCCTTTGCAAAGCCTTGCTGACCTGACAGCCTGCTTAGGCATCTCTCTTGCCAGCTCTTGTAGCAGTTCCCTGGGATGGTGTCTGTCAGAATACTTGCTTCTGTGGGCTGTAAAAGTCTGCTTCTTTCTGTCTCTCCTGGGAATAACTTGAGGGATCCAAATTGCCTGAATTCATTTTGTATTCCCAGCAGCTGTAGTAGACACGTCGGTTGTGCTCAAAACTTGACCCGGTGAATGAGTTGGAGTAGATAAGAGAGAGGAGGAGTCGAGGAGAGCCCACAGTTTTGGCAGGGGGTCCGAGTAGATGATGGTGTTATTTTTTTTTAAAGATTTTATTTATTTATTTATTTGACAGAGAGAGAGAGACAGCGAGAGCAGGAATACAAGCAAGGGGAATGGGAGAGGGAGAAGCAGGCTTCCCGCCCAGCAGGGAGCCTGATGTGGGACTCGATCCCAGGATCCTGGGATCATGACCTGAGCCGAAGGCAGATGCTTAACGACTGAGCCACCCAGGCGCCCAATGATGGTGTTATTTATCTCCAGTTCTAGCACCTTTTTCTCCCTACTCCACTCACCCCCACCTTTGAGTAGCTGTGGCTTTTTACTAAAAAGGATGAAATTAGAGACTTAACTTTCTTGAAGATTCTTAGGACATTTTATTTATGCCATGGTATTTCTTGCCTCATTGAGGGCAGGGGTATATATAGATGGCTCTCACTAAATGTGAAGAGGTATAGTCTTCCTTTTTTATTGGCATATTTTCTAATTCTTTTGCAATTTTGACTCTCTTTATAGTCTTTAATAAGCAG
Source organism: Neomonachus schauinslandi (assembly GCF_002201575.2). Classification (NCBI taxonomy): domain Eukaryota; kingdom Metazoa; phylum Chordata; class Mammalia; order Carnivora; family Phocidae; genus Neomonachus; species Neomonachus schauinslandi. The sequence continues at coordinate 31,375,963 of NC_058408.1, read as the reverse complement.
TAGTAGTATGATCATGAGAGTTAGGAAGAACAAACTTTGTCCCAGTATGGTTTTAGAAGCCTTCTCATGTATTTACAAAATGTGTTTGCAGCTGGCCTTTACATGTCATTTTAGTGTTGAGATAATCATATAGATCTTCCTGTGCAGAGTACCTGCAAATCACATGGCTATCAAATGGTATAAATTTCTACTTGTTGGCTAGGGAAAGTGAGAGTTGAAGTACTCTAAGATGCAAGGGAATACGTTTTGCTTTAGTTATAGATAAAGTTGTCATAGTGCCTAATGCTGATGAAAAACAAAAAAGAAATCTTAACCAGATCAGCTTAAAATTCAGTCCTGTTGTTTAAGCAGAGGTAGAGAATAACGCGTTCAGTTCTCATTGACACTGCATTCATCAAAACTAACCGAGTGTGGTGGGAGGAGGAGGCCTCTCATGTTGAGTTTGGGCTGTTTGTGGGATATACAAGTGACCCTATCTAGGCAGTTGGTTATATGGAGCTTGAGCTCAGCAGCAAAGTCTGGCCTGGTGTAGAGCTCTGGTGTCATCAGTAGAGAGGGGCAACGGATTATGTGTGGTAGCGGGTAAGTCTGTTTAGAGAAGATGTCAGGGGTCCTGTTCATCCTTGCTCACTTAAAAGAAGGTAAATACTCAACAAATATGGAAAGTAACTAAAAGTTAACTCATGTGTTGCTGTCTGACTTTAGCTCTAAGTATATACTATGTAAGACATTTTCTTGGGAAAACCCAAATAATGTCATTTACATCCTTAATAAAACTGTGCTTTTAAAGCCTCTTACTCTATGCTGTCTTTCTAAGATTTTATTCTTTAGAGAAATGGATTTTCACATACTCAGAAGGTTTCTGAAAATAAAATTTAGATAGATCTCATCAATTATATATAACTATTTTAGTGTTTGTAAGTCTGTAATCACTATTAACTCGATTTGCGATTTTTTTTATGAGTTATTTATATTTAAAGTCTGTCATATAACATCCCAGATAGCTTCTGATGAGCAAACAACATTATGTTTGTTATTCCTACTGCTAATTTAAAGTAACAGTCTTTATTCTTTGGATAGTATCTCCCTAAAATCGTAGTTTCACATATAAGTGTGCCAGAGAAAGTACGTTTGTTTGTAGTATCTGTTCGTGTATGTTAAAAGACACACGCACACAGCTTGGCATGATTTTGTGGTCTGTGAAAAAGATCAGGAGAGGGATTGCAGGATGGTGTAGGTCAGGGTTGAAATAACTTGGCAGAGTTTGGTGAGCAAGTTTGCTTTGCAGCTGCCTTGGTTAACTTTGTATAATCCATTCAAAGACGAGTTCAGTTCTGTGATATCAAGAACAGAAATAGCAGCAACTGCATTTAGTTTCTTAGAAGGCCAATTTTGAAGTATAAAATATAACCATGATTTACCTTATAAGTAAGTACATTGAAAAATATTTTTATTAAAAGTTAGGACAGGGGCGCCTAGGTGGCTCAGTTGGTTAAGGGACTGCCTTTGGCTCAGGTCATGATCCCAGGGTCCTGGGACTGAGTCCCACATTGGGCTCCCTGCTCCGCAGGAAGCCTGCTTCTCCCTCTCCCACTCCCCCTGCTTGTGTTCCCTCTTTCGCTGTCTCTCTCTCTGTCAATTAATTAAATACCTAAAATCTTAAAAAAAAAAAAAGACAGTTTTGTGTAACCTATGAGTGAATGGCTTTTACATACTTGCTTTTTCTCCTCCTTTCTTAATTTTCTCTTAATTTGGTTTGCATTGGAAGTCTGTGCACAGTGAAAAAGAGATGAAGAAAATTCAGAGAGACAGTTTTTTTTTTTTTGAGTGGAGAGGAGGGGCGCAGGAAGAGGGAAAAGGCAGGAGTTTTCCCAGAAGTAAAATAACACACTAGCTTTGTTTTGTTAAACATTGATTATGTCCTACTAACCTAATTATCCATTAGACGGACTCTTTTGTTATGACTGACTCAGATCTCAAGAACGTTGTGAAGGTCTGGGTGAGGATTGAGTGAAAAAGTTCCCTGGAGAGGGCATCAGAGGACCTGCATTGGGGTCATTATTTTGCTACTTAGTTCTAGGTTTCAGTTTACCTCTTTAGTTTGTAGGACCGTCAAAAGAAATAATTGATAGATCTTTTTAAAACTATTTTATGGTTCCTATAAACTGTAGTATGTAAAGAAAAGAGGATTTTGGAAATTCAGGAATAAGTGCAAGGAACAGTGTCTAATAGAGTAGGTATGTGAAAAAAACATGAATAAACAGCAATTAATAAGCTTTTTAAAATAAGGATGTGTTAATTCTGAAAAAATCTATTAAAATTTCCCTTTATTTTATTTAAATGAGAAGTGTTTTTAATTTTTTTGTGATGAGTTTTTGGTTAGTGAGTGCTTGGTACAGACCAAAGTCTGTTAAAACAAATGACCTCACAATAAATAATTCACAGAAATGAAAGCATTTCCAACTACTAGCCTATTCCATAGGGCCTTATCAGCTTTGTTATGACAGAATTCACTACTATGAATTATTGAATTCAGTAGGATGCTTTTTATAATCAGGTTGGGAAGATAGATCCAACCTATTTATCACAGCTCTTTATGTGTGTCAGTCTTTTGCCATGGATGGTATCGTTCGGTTGCCATGATTTTTCTAGTGTTACAACTGAATGGTTGGCTTAGTAATCACGTGCTTTTGCCGGGGGTTAGTTGTTGCTATGTGAGTAACTGAATGACATGGCAGAAATATATGGGAAAATTTATTGTTTGTAACGGCCTCGTTTGCCAACAGTTAAACTAAACAAACAGAAAGTCTATGAAAAGCTTTTTGGGCAAAGTTCTTGGAAATGGCTGACTAGGTCTTTAATATCCTCTTAGGGAGATTCTTCTGTAAAGATAAACGGAAAAGATAATACTATCTTGCATTTGCATACCACTTAACACTTGTGAGTAGCATTAATATTTTATTCTTCCAACTATTTGTTTGCCATAGAAAAGTTCCCATTTGTTACTCTAAGATAAGGATTTGAGACCTTGCTCTGTCATCATGTGCTATGTGCTTACTATGAACCTCCTTTAGAGGGAAGTAAACTGAGACCTAGGGAGGATAGCTAGTTTTTAATTATTCAGAAGTAGATGCTCATGTAAGTTTGAATTAATTAGGTCCTGATTGTTAGACCTGTATTTTTGATAACTTCTTATTTTCTAGATTTGATTATTCAACAAGTACTTATTAGACCTTAATATGTACTGGAGGTAAAAGAAAAAATGAGGAAGAAATAGATTCTGCCCTTAAGTAGCAGTTGCTAGTGTAGTTAATGATCAGGACCTCAGATGGACAGATAACTGATTCACTAGAATACATTAAGACAAATATTTCAGAAGGTTATTTTACAAAGGGCCACTGATTATTATTATTATTATTATTATTATTATTATTATTTAAGATTTTATTTATTTATTTGACAGAGAGAGAGAACACAAGTAGGCAGACAGGCAGGCAGAGGGAGAGGGAGAAGCAGGCTCCCTGCCGAGCAGCGAGCCCGATGCGGGACTCGATCCCAGGACCCTGGGATCATGACCTGAGCCGAAGGCAGCTGCCTAACTGACTGAGCCACCCAGGAGCCCCAATTATTATATTTTTTAAAGATTTTAAAAAATTGTTAGAGCATGAGAGAGAACACGAGTTGGGGGGCAGAGGGAGAGGGAGAAGCAGACTCCCCACCAAACAAGGAGCCCGACACGGGGCTTGATCCCAGGACCTTGAGATAATGACCTGAGCCAAAGGCAGATGCTTACCTGACTGAGCCACCCAAAGCAAAAGGGCCACTGATGATGAAGCAAGGTTGGCCAGGCAGACTAGCTGGGAAGGGTGCTATCAGTAAGATAGTGCAACCTTTGTCAGAGGCACATAGGTATGAAATAGCCTAGAATTTGGAGGAAGTATAAATGGTTTTAAGATCAGACTACAGGATTTATAAGAAGGAAAGCACTGGCAAACAAGAAGCAAGGCTAAGAAAAGTGTGTTTCATTTGTTAAAGAGTTTTAAGCAGGAATATGCCATAATTAGATTTTCATTTTAGGTGACTGTAAAGGGTAGAAATTATATTATCACAACGTCAGGCAAAATAGTTAATAGGTTATAATAGTAGCAAGAATCATGAGGGTCTAGGATAAGCAGAGAGACATTTGGGAGGTAGAAGGACTGGAGGACCTACATGGAGGTGAGGGAGTCAGAGGTCTGGTATGACCTAGGAACTATATGGGATGACTGGGTGGCAATGCCATTCACTAAGAAAGGGAATACAGTGTAGAATGGGTGGGAGATCTTCAAGATTTTAGACATGTCTGTTTTGGCAATCAGGCAGAAAGATCCAGTAGAGTTGGAAATGAGATTCTGGAGCTACTGGTTCATAAATCATCAGTGTATAGGAGGCAGGTTATGTGCCAGCTGAAAATGCATGATTATTGATTTAAATAACCAAGGGACTAATCATTAAAGGAAACCTGAGCAAGAGAATCAGCAGAATTGCTTATTGATCATAGAGCAAAAGATATATTTGGTGTAGAAATGAAAAAAGCAGGTAAAGAATATCCTATTCACATTGCTAGCCTGATTTATTCAAGCTGATACTAGATTAAGTAGTATCAAATACATACACACTTCTTTTTTTTTTTTTAAAGATTTTATTTATTCACTTGACAGAGACACAGCGAGAGCGGGAACACAAGCAGGGGGAGTGGGAGAGGGAGAAGCAGGCTTCCCGCTGAGCAGGGAGCCCGACGTGGGGCTCGATCCCAGGACCCTGGGATCATGACCTGAGCCGAAGGCAGACGCTTAACGACTGAGCCACCCAGGCGCCCCTACATACACACTTCTTAACTGTAGTTGACAAAAGTCACTGGAACCAGTGTCTTTATCCAAGAAATTGGAAAGGATCAAAGTATTCTCTTTGAACACTTTGAAACAGCAACACAAAGTGCAAGAAGTAATGGAACAATTGCTTCAGAGGTCTGCAGAGAACAAAACAAAGGGTTGTGGCAAAAAAATTGTATACGCAGCCAAATTATGGTTCATGTGTGAGGAAGATGGAAGGATATTTTTGGATTTTCAGGAATTAGAGAAAATGTATTGCACGTATGCTTTAAAAAAATTTTTTTTTAAATGAGAAAAAGTCAAATGAGACAAGTCAAATTAGGGAAAAGGACATCTTTGTCCGAAAGCACTGGGAATAAGCATTGAAACAAATTAACCGTAGAAGCAAGACTAAACAGTTGTTATACAAGATTGGATATAGTGCGGAGGGCCAGAAATAACTCAGAAAGATAGGCTGTGGTTATAAGATTTATAATCTGAGAACTTGGGGGTAGAATACGAGGGGCAGGTGTCATGGCGGGATCAGTCCTTGGCCAACCTGCATCAGATTGTGTATCCTAACATGAATTTCATTTTTCCTTTGATAATCAGCCAAAAAGTGCTCAAAGAAGACTACAAAAAAATCTGGGAAGTCACCATTAGTAAAATTTAAAATAGGAGAGGATATATATTTGTTTCCTAAATTAGACAAGATTAAAGATTATGGCAAGAGATGGAAAAAAAACAAAACAAAACCCAGCAAGGAAACAAGGTTTTATTTTTTTTATTTTTTTTATTTTTTATTTTTTTAAAGATTTTATTTATTTTTTGACAGAGAGAGAGGCAGGGAGAGAGGGAATACAAGCAAGGGGAGCAGCAGAGGGAGAAGCAGGCCTCCCGTGGAGCAGGGAGCCCGATGCGGGGCTCGATCCCAGGACCCTGGGATCATGACCTGAGCTGAAGGCAGACGCTTAACGACTGAGCCACCCAGGCGCCACCAACAACAAGGCTTTAAAAGACAAGTATCAGTAAAACAATTTACATGTAGTATATTAAATTTCCCCTTTAAAAGACCAACTCATACTAAAAAATAATCCTAAACTATTTGCTGTTTTTTAAAGGTATACTTAGCACAAATAAACCTAGAAGGATTAAAAGTAAAAAAAGGTGGGTCAAGATTTATAGGGAAAACACCACAGAAAAGACAGAAGAGTAACAGTATGAATTTCAAAGTAGAATTAAATGAAGAAAAGAACTAAATAAGATGAACAGTTTTTTTAAATTGACTGAAAACGTAATAACTTAATAGACCAGTAACTATGGAGGAATTAAAGTTACACGAGTTGCCTTTTAAATTTTTACTTTTTAAAATTAAATGACTGGGAATCTTCCTATCCATGTCCTTGTGTTCGTATATTCTTAATATCAAAAATTATACTGAAGGAGGGGCGCCTGGGTGGCTCAGTTGGTTAAGCGACTGCCTTCGGCTCAGGTCATGATCCTGGAGTCCCTGGATCGAGTCCCGCATCGGGCTCCCTGCTCAGCGGGGGGTCTGCTTCTCCCTCTGACCCTCTTCCCTCTTGTGCTGTCTCTCATTCTCTCTCTCAAATAAATAAATAAAATCTAAAAAAAAAAAAAAATTATACTGAAGGAGAATGTTTAGGTCAACTATTGACTAAGCTATGTTCAACAGATTACTAGAGTTGTCCTAGATATTAATAGAAGTTCTATGGAAGAATTTTGTGGCTAGACAAGTTTGGAAAAATCTGCATAAGGAACTGTTTTGGAGATTCATAGGGCACTGTAGCGTATTAGGATCCCTGAGCAATTTAGCCCAGCATTTTACAGGTTCCTCTTTTTTTTTGTTTTGTTTTGGTCATGGATTATCAATGAACGATTTATGGGATTCTGGTGTTCTAAGGAACAGAGTTTGGAAAATATTTATGAATATTGCTGTACAAATCTAATAAAATTAAGACTAATGGAACAGTTAAAGAGTCATTAACCATGACTAAGAATTTTTTTTTTTTTTAAGATTTTTATTATTTGACAGAGAGAGACACAGCGAGAGAGGGAACACAAGCAGGGGGAGTGGGAGAGGGAGAAGCAGGCTTCCCATTGAACAGGGAGCCCGATGCAGGGCTTGATCCCACGACCCTGAGATCATGACCTGAGCCGAAGGCAGACGCTTAACGACTGAGCCACCCAGGCACCCCAATGACTAAGAAATTTTTATCTGAGCATTTAAAGATGGTTTAACAGAACAGATATAGTTACATGATTCATTACCTCATTTGGTTCAGTAAGAAAACTTGTATGATAAACTTAGTAGAGCAGAAAATCATTTGATATCATTTGATACCTAATCCCCCGCCCTTTTATATAAAAAAGCCTCTTAGAAAATTGGGAATATCATTTAGTGTGGAATATAGTCAATGTCATAATTTATTGCAATTGCATGGAAGTTTGTCCTTATTACTTCCTATCTGCTATATTTTAAGCTCTTTAAGGGTAGGAAATAAGTTGATTTTTATGTATTTTTTGTCACCCATTTTGATATAGAACCTTGCATTTTAAGCATTCTGTAGCTGTTAAATGAAAATATTTGGAAACATATCCTTATGTAACTTTTAGTTTAAAATGGATTTAAAAATGATATTTTTCTTCATATTAAATATTTTTAAAAGGGTAAGCCATATACTTTTTTAAACATAAAACGTGTTTTTTTTTGAAACTGAAATAGCCTTAATGTTTGTTTTATTTACCCAGCAAGCTTTAACTTAAGGTTGTTTTAAATTTGGTCTAACGGTTAAGTGACAGGAAATTTATAAAGATTCTTGAAAAGTGAAGGGGTATTATAAATACTATTTAAAAAAGGATTATTCTGGGTTTTTTACGGCTGAGTAATACTCCATTAAATATCATCTAATTGTATATATGTAATAATTATACAAATTATATTTATAAATTCAAATGCTGCTTTGAACATGGGGGTAATAGATATCTTTTCAAGTTAGGGTTTTCATTTCCTTTGGATATATTCCCAGAAGTGCGGTTGCTGTATCATATGGTAGTTCTGTTTTTAATTTTTGAGGATTTTCCATAGTGGCTGTACCAGTTTACAATCCCACTCATAGTGCACAGTGCACAGGGGTTCCCACTATTACACGTCCCTGCCAGCCTTTTTTATCTCATCTTTTTGATGATGCCCGTCCTAATTGATGATGGCTGTTCTCAGAGGCATGAGGTGATATCTTACTGTGGTTTTAGTTTCCATTTGCGGCAACGTGGATGGACCTTGAGGGCATTATGCTCAGTGAAGTAAGTCAGAGAAAGACAAATATGGTATGACCTCACTTATATGTGGAATCTAAAAACAACCAAAACCAAAACCAAAACCAACCAAATACATAGAAAAAGAGATCATCAGACTTGGGGTGACCAGAGATAGAGGAAGGTGAGGGGAGGGGCAATTGGAGGAAGGTGGTCACAAGTTACCAACTTCCAGTTATAAGATAAATATTAGGGATGTAATGTGCAACCTGACTATGGTTAGCATTATATAGGAAAGTTATTAAAAGAGTAAATCCTGAGAGTTCTAATCACAAGGAGAACTTTTTTTCCCTTTTTTCTTCTTTTTTTGCTTTTTATTGTGTCTGTATGAGATCATGGATGCTTGCTGAACCTATTGTGATGATCATTTTATCATTTCACAGTATATGTATATTCATCATACTGTACATCTTAAACTTCTACAGTGATGTGTGTCAATTACTGCTCAGCAAAACTGGAAGAAACCCAAGGGTTATCCTGGTCAGAAGTATTATCCTTGGTAAAGTGGGATGCATGAGGAGGACTCGTAATGATAGAGCTCTCTGTTCATGTAGGAAAGTCAAGGGATTTGGGACCTGAGGCTGGTTCAGAATTCTTCAGGATGTGGTTGGGTTTTGAGCTAAACAGTTTTTCTATGGCCTTAGGACTGCCTTGCAGCCCATGAAACCCTAGCCTTGAAATGTGGCTTTGCAGGGCTTGAGAAAATTTCATTCATATGCAGATTTCTGCAATTTTTCAATTTCCAAGAAGCAGCTGCAGTTATGCAGGGCTTGGCATGTGTATGTGAGCGTGTGTCTGTGTGTAAACACACAAAATAGCCTGGATGTGGTACTGCTTTAGAGGAGTCAGGAAATCTTGAGTTCTAGTTTTTTCTTCTTATGTAATCTTGGATAAGTCCTGTAACTTTTCTCTTTTGAGTTTTCTCATCTGTAATCTGGAAATTCTTTCCCATTCACTCCACTGTGAAGTTTTGAGAAGATACCTGTGAAAACTTTTTTAAATGTACAAAACTGTAAGTGTGTAAGATGTCAGTAAAGCATATTGATACTCATTTTGCTGGATGAGTACATGTAAACATAGAATTTGGAAACTAAAAATCATGGCAATAGGGAAACATGAAGATTTTTTTTTACTTTTTTTTCTTTTGGGTTTTCAGTTACAAATGAGAATGCAGTTTTAACTAATGTTTAAAATCCTTTGCATTATAGGGGCGTCTGGGTGGCTCAGTGGGTTGAATGTCCCACCCTTGGTTTTGGCTCAGGTCGTGGTGTCAGGGCTCTGAGATTGAGCCCAGCCGTGGGCGGTCCTCTACTCAGCACCGTGTCTTCTGCTGGAGATTCTCTCTCCCTGTCCTGTCCCTCTGCCCATGTGCTCCCCCACCTCCTGCACACAGGCGCGCTTTCTCTTTTTCTCTCTCTCAATAAATAAAATATTTAGAAGCCTTTGCATTACAGAGAGATAATTAATGTGCAGTATAATTATGCAATAATTCAGAATCAGCATTTGTGTTGCCAACATTTTGTTACTTATTGTAAAGTGTAATTTATTCAGGATGTACACTGAAACCTGTTGTTTTAACTGTATAGCTAGATGAAAATATGACAGAAGAGGTTTGAATGAGTTTTCTTTTTGGTAACAGTTTGCTTGAGGGATGGGCAGGCTTTTCCTCACTTGACAGATGGCATAGGAAGGGCAAATGGATTTCCTAAGCTTGCATTAGCTGGGTGATGATAGAGACAGGGCTAGAATTCATAATTTTTGTTGTTACCCAACATATTTTTCCCCTTTGGGTACCAGCATTTTCTTGTTGATAATTATGACTTTGTAGTAATTTTTGGTAATTATCATAATCTTTTAGGAAGATAGATGATACGTAGCTTTTCTTATCGAATGAGAACCCACGTGAGGTGTTTTCAAGAGGACATATAATTTTCACTTTCAGAAAACAAATTCTCAGGCTTATTAAATAATTTATATTCATACAGTCGTTTACTAAAAGTAAAAGTGTGAAAATGGGCTTATAGCTCACACGTTTTTCAATGTTGATTTGTAATAGGAAAAACTGTATAAAATACTTCATGTAATGATGCTTTAAACATACACCTGACTGACTTTTTTAAAATTATTTTTTTAAGATTTTATTTATTCATTTGAGAGAGAGAGCGCACCAGCAGAGGGGAGATGCAGAGGGAGAAGGAGAAGCAAACTCTCCGCTGAGCAGGGAGCCTGATGTGGGGCTGGATCCCAGGACCCCGAGATCATGACCCAAGCTGAAGGCAGATGCTTAACCATCTGAGCCACCTAGGTGCCCCATGATTGACTTTTAATATGAGAGAACTGTCTGTGCGGGAAAGGTTAAAAGGGGATAAGTTATGAAACTGAGAATGTCACCTATTTTATATACAGTTTTCCATTAACTTTAAGCGCATGATAATTCCCAGGCTACTTTGAGGAGGTAAGTAATTATAAATTGGAATCTTAGAGCTTTGCATCATCTTTCAATAGTTCAGAAAACAACAAACCCAGAAGCATTAAATTAATTCTTTTAAAGGCTTTATTTATTTGACACAGAGACAGAGAGAGAAAGCACACAGAAGCAGGGGGGAGCACCAGAGGGAGAGGGAGAAGCAGGCTCCCCGCTGAGCAGGGAGCCCAACATGGGGCTCGATCCCAGGACCCTGGGGACCATGACCTGAGCTTAAGGCAGATGCTTAGTGACTCAGCCACTCCGGTGCCCCCATTAACTTAATTTTTTTTTGAGAGGTCAGCTATATACTTGATATGTCATTCGAAGCAAATCAAACCTTTTTCCTTCTTGGTATTTTATTTTTCAAATTAATTGATCATTTATTTACTGTTATCCAATAGTGCTGTCTTCCATGAAGTTTTAATTAAGGGATCTCTTGGGAATTAATCGTATATTGCTAGGAGGCTCTGCTCTGGAATAGTAACTAATCTATAGCTGCTGCTCCACTTGAATAAAAAAACCTCTGCATTTATACAACATGACTTATTTATTTCAGTAGAAATTAGGATTGAGTGGACTTTTGAGACTGGAAGGGATTTTGGAGATCATATAATCCAGTACCTTCATATGATATTTGAGGTAACTAAGGCTCTGAGGGATTGGTCACACATCACAAAGAAAGTTCTTGGTAAAAGTGGGTTAAGAGTTGTATCTCTGTGTCATATTCTGGTGTTTTTCCCCTTGTATTATTTGTGTTTGTGAGATTCTCCTCAATAATATTGATAAGATTACCAAAGAAGTAAGTAACAACAAAAAATAAAGTTCTAAATTAGCAGGGTTGTATGATTCTTAGAATTCGTTCAGTGCCATAATGGAAGAAATGATTATTTGGAAAATTCTACCTGGATGGTGGACTAATCCACAAATTGAATTTAAACTATATTTTAACAGTTAACAGTATAAAGCAAATCAGTTTCTTTTTTTTTTTTTTTTAAGATTTTATTTATTTATTTGACAGAGAGAGAGGGAGAGCAGGAACACAAGCAGGGGGAGAGGGAGAGGGAGAAGCAGGCTTCCCGCCGAGCAGGGAGCCCGATGTGGGGCTCGATCCCAGGATCCTGGGGTCATGACCTGAGCCGAAGGCAGACGCCCACCGACTGAGCCACCCAGGGGCCCCAGCAAATCAGTTTCTTAAAGATAACATGTGACAGGGTAAGTGCTTGAATTGAAGTAGAGACCTTTTTAAACTATGTCAATTAATGAAATAATTGGGACACTGGGTTTTATGTTTTAATATAAAAAATGGTAAAATGTGCAATTTAAAAATGTTTTCATGTGGGCGCCTGGGTGGCTCAGTTGGTTAAACGACTGCCTTCGGCTCAGGTCATGATCCTGGAGTCCCTGGATCGAGTCCCGCATCTGGCTCCCTGCTCGGCAGGGAGTCTGCTTCTCCCTCTGACCCTCCCCCCTCTCATGTGCTCTCTCTCATTCTCTCTCTCTCAAATAAATAAAATCTTAAAAAAAAAAAATGTTTTCATGTGTTTGACATATTAAACAAAATATGGGTAGGTGTTCTTTATGTTTATCTCTGTTTGATGGAAATAAAGAGTGAAATAATCAAAAGATAGGCAACAGAGAGAAGTCAATAGAGGGTATCAGTATAATATACTTCTATATACTTGACCGTAATGAAGATTTTTGCCTACAAAACTGTAAGTCCCAGAAGAATTAGATATGTACATAATCTGATGGTCAGCTTTCAGTTAGGGAGGTATTGTTGGACGTACATTAATGGTTTCACCATTCTGGATTTTTCTCTTTTAATTGTATATTAAATAATAAGTAGGTTAGTTTGGTGTCTATTTCTAAGTGGACAAGGCTGTTTAATCTCTTAGGCTTTGAACTGGAAAGAAAGGAAATGGGTATGAGTAAATTGTGTGTGTGTGTGTGTGTGTGTGTGTGTGATAGAGAGATTTGTGTATGCCTGCTTTCTTATTATAGCCCAAGATTATAATCATGAATTAAGACCTAAGGCTGGTTTTCTGGTTGGTATTCTTGCTGATAGACCTATGGCTTTGATTGCTATATGCATTACGAGTAACTAAGCCATCTGGAAAAGAACAATGCAAGGACTTTAGGGTTTTATTTTTTGGAAATAGTACTTATGTTTTCAGATTTTTTAAACTCTTTGTTCTTTGTTACCATCTACTTATGGACTTTCACACACTCTATAATGTTTCAGTAGATATAATCCAACTGATAATCAACAGTTATTTGTTGTACCTTGTGAAGGCGTATTGTGGAAAAGGAACTGTGCTAAATACAGTGGGAGATTCAGAGGAATCTACTACAGCCTTTGTTATCAAGGACTTTATAATCTGGACTGATAGTGTCATTAACAATATAAGGAAGGTCCTTACAGGCTCAGAAGTATGCCCTAGTAGAGGGCTGCTACTGGGACGTCAAAGGAAGGGGAGTTCTCTTTTGATCTGAATGGACTCCATGAAGGTCCCATGGGAGCATGGGGATTTGTGCTGGGCTTTGAGGGGAAGCCATTGCAGTTGACGAAATTAGGATTTCTAAAGCTCAAAAATGGGCCAGCTTGGCAAAAATAGTGGGACATGAGGCTCTGATTCATTTCCCTTATAGATGCCAAAATGGTATTTGTAAAATGAAAAACCAGCTCTGTAACTCTCCATCTGAGAACCAATCTTGAGATTGTACCTAATAGCCTGAAACTTGAGACTTTTCTTGACTTTTACTGGCCATATCTCTGCCAGATGCTTCTGAATACCTCTTCACTAGGTTATGAACTCTTCAATGGAAGGGTCCATTTGTTGTGCATCTTTTTATCCTTAGTACCTGCCAGCTTCAAAGAAGGAAGTCAGTATGTTCCTGTTGAATATACAGAGGCTTGCAATCCCAGCTAAGGAATTTGGACTTTATTCTAAAGATAGTGCAGAGCAATTAGAAATTTTTAAACAAAAGAATGACATAGTGGAAGTTATAGTGAAAGGTATTCTAAGGTAATTAATTGAAGTGAATTGATTATTTTACATGCTAGCCTTCTAAACATTATACTCTGAAGTACTTCTGACTAACAGCAAATAAACATTTACAGTTAATGTTGTCCTAAACGTGTAGTAGTCAATTCAGGAAACAAAATTCCAAATTCCTGATGCTTTTTTTTTTTTTTTTAACTCTCAGTTGGTTAAGTGTCTGCCTTCAGCTCAGGTCATGATCCCAGGGTCCTGAGATCGAGTCCCTCATTGGGCTCCTTGCTCAGCAGGGAGTCTACTTCTCGCCCTGCCTCTGCCTCTCCCCATGCGCTCTTGCGCTCTCTCTCTCAAAAATAAATAAAATCTTTAAAAAAAGAAAGAGTTTGTAACCACTGTTTTTTAAGTTCACTAAGACAAAGCAAGATTAGGTAGGCCTTATGTTTTTCATTCATTCAGCAAATACTTGGGTGCCTACTGTGTGTCTAACATGTTCTAAGCACTGGGGACACAGTGTTAATAAGATTAACACAGCAAATGACTTCAGAAGGCATTTTAAATAGTCTAATGTCATCGGGAACCCTTAAGGAGTTCAAAAATCATGTGAAGAAAACAAATTTTTTTTTCTTGTATTCTTTTTTTTTTTTTTTTTGTAAGAGGACATCACAAATAGAAATGTGGGAGTTTAGAGGCCTCTCTGGACTTATTTGGACGTTGTGTGTATGGGTGGTACCTGTACCATTTAACAGTTTGATGCTTAATCAACAATAGCCTTTTTTAAAATGATTTTTTAAAATGAGATACGCATATGCCCGATTTTAGTTTTTAAAAAATGTGTTGAGGCAGCTTAATATTCCTTGATTATCCACAGTATAGTAAGTACTGTAGTAGTATGCAAGGCTTTGACTTTATTCATTGGGCAGTTTTCCAAATGGTAGATACATTATAAATAAATGTGCATAATATTCTATTTAGGCATCAGAATTCTTTATAATAATTGGTTTCTGACCTTCTAACCAAGGGGTATTTTTTGAGTGAGTGGATAAAACACTGTGCAATTCTGAACTTTATTTCATCAGTTGATAGGCTTGACTCACTTCCTCTCAACCTGTTTGACTGAGAGACCAATTTTACATGGTTATTTTTGGAAAATTCAGAATATATTTTCCATTTTAAATAGTTAAACTGCTTGTGTTACGGAACCTGGACTGGATTGCCCGACGGAAGAACCAAGCGGCACTCAGAGATCTTGGAGGATAGGAGGTTTATTTAACGCCGGCAGGCTCAGAGGAGAGTGATCTCCAAAGGTCTGAGCCCCGAGCACAAACAAAGGGGGCAATTTATACACTTCTCCTTCCGCATACTGGGCACTCTTGGCATGTGCGCGAAGCGGGGCAGGGAGAAGAACCTGGATTGGCGCGCGCGGGAAGCAGAGTGGAGAGAAGAACCTGGAAGAGCCCCGGGGCTGGCTGGGTTGGCCATCTTAGGATAGATTTCCCTTATCATCGCCCCCCTTCCCCCTGCCTTTGATGCCCCTTTAAACACCTAGTTTAGAGGACATCATCTTCATCTTCTAAGGGGCGATAGTGAGTAAGGAGTAACTGGAGACTGATTTTAGCAATTTGAGCAGTGATAAACCTAGTAAGGGCATTAAGAATACAAGGACCAAATGCTCCTATGAGGAGAAGCAATAGGAGGGGGCCGACGAGGGGGGCGAACCAAGGGAACCAGTGTGAGAGGGAATCCCACCAAGTTGTCCGCGGGAGTGTTTCCCATCGGTGAGGTACTCGTTCCTGTAATTGGGTCAGAGTTTCTTGGACCACCCCTGACTCATTAGCGTAGAAACGACATTCCTCCTGTAAGAAGCAGCAGAGCCCCCCTTGCACGGCCTTGAGTGAGTCGATCCCGCGCCTGTTTTGGAGGACCACTGAGGCCAGTGAATCGGGTTGGCGCTGCAGGGCCAGGACCGACTGAGTGAGGGTGGAAAAATCTGCCGTGAGTTGTTGTGTTAACCCCTGGTACTGAACCTGAGACATCTCGACGCCAGTGGCACTGAGGGCAACACGTGATGCGGCCAGCAGGCTCACGATAAGAGGGATGGCCGCGGGGGAGTGTCGAGGGTAGCTAGGAGGTCTCCGTATGAGTGGGGCGTCGCTCCCGGGGAGGACTGAAAGATCGGGTAAGAGACTGACAAGTGTGCATGATTGATAGCGTGGGGTGATGCAGGTGTATACACCTTGATCACAAGCCAGAAAAGTGTTAGGCGCACAGACACAACCGTGGCCCGTGATGGGAGAGGAAGAGTTGTCATATAGCGGTACTGGAGCCAGAAAGGGATAGTCTGAGGTCCCCGGTGCCGAGGTGGGAGGTGACATGGTGGACTGGTTGAGGATGACACCTAGGTATTGGACGGGACCTGGCTTTATACAGATCCAGCAATCAGATGCTAGGGGTGGATTTGAGTGGTTAGGCACTTTGTGGGAGGCGTTAATCATACCTAACAGTTGCGCTATAGATGCTTGCTGCGTGTGGATGGG
Source organism: Neomonachus schauinslandi (assembly GCF_002201575.2). Classification (NCBI taxonomy): domain Eukaryota; kingdom Metazoa; phylum Chordata; class Mammalia; order Carnivora; family Phocidae; genus Neomonachus; species Neomonachus schauinslandi. The sequence continues at coordinate 31,359,780 of NC_058408.1, read as the reverse complement.
GGACCCAGGGATACACCAGGGTGAGTTATTTTCTGTCTGACTCTGGGGGTTGACTGTAAGGCTTGGCGTGAACATGGACTTAATCATAAACTTGGCCATGGGGTTGGTCCCTATAGGGTGATATTGTCCCAACAGGAGAATGATTCCTGTAGCCCATGATGTGGCATTGGGTTCTAAGACTGAGAGAATGAGCAGTATACAGTGATTGTTAGGGCAAGAGGATGGGGTGGTGTTGCATGACAAGGAAATCTGGATGTCACTGTGCTGTTTGAGGTGCTTCCTGGTGGACTATTGTTCCATTCCTGGCCAAGTCATCAGCCATGACTCACATCCCCAGGCTTGCGAGCAGAACTGAGGGCAGGTGTTTGGCTGTTGAGGCGTAGGGCCCCCACAGATGTAGATATCTACCAGCCAGTAACCTGAGTGAGGGCCATTGTAGGAACGCTGTCTATGAGGTTCCCAGGAGGTGTCAAAAAGCTGGCATCCATCAAAATGGAGGTCAACCTTTGGTGTGTGCCCATCCCAGGTGGAAGAAGTCAGTGGGGGCTCTGGTGCAGGAATGAGGGGGATAAGCTGGAAAGCCCATTTGCCAGTAATGGTGATACGAGAGTTTGCCCCCCTTGCCTGGCCAGGCAAGCTAGAGGCAGTGCGGAAGAACAGCACACCAGGTAACAGAAGACCGGGATTGACTGGGGCCAGGAAAACCATGGTGAAATGTGCTCAGGAGTAGATAGTAGAGGGCCAGTAAAGGTGAGGTCTATGACCTTAGGTAGAGGGAGCCATCATGGCTAACCTGACAGAAGATGAAACCTGTGGACAAGTAAGTGCAGTAATACACCCTAGGGACACCCAGTAAGCAATGACAATAGTAAGCCTCTGGGGGAAAGCCCAGTCAGGAGGGGTAACAGTGTAGAGTCCGACTCCCAGGATGAGGGAAATCACGCCAATGAGAGCCAGGGACCACGGTGAGCAGGTGTCCATCAGTTGGTGGGGTCTCGTCGAAGGTGAAGCCGGAGCGGGTTCGTGAAGTCTGGCTGGACTCTGCACTGGTGCAGCTCCTCATCCAAATGATGAGCTTTCTTCACTCTTCAGTGGTGGACCCATGGGGTGACACCTGAGACCTTGAGGGCAGTAGGGGTGGTTAGAACAACAGTGTGGGGCCCTGTCCACTGCATTTTGAGGGGGTCTTTCTTCCAGTCTTTGACCCAAACTGAGTCCCCTGTCTGGAAGGAGTGTACCTGAGACCCTAAGGAGATTGGGGCCCTCTCAGTGGTGTACTTTTGTAATTTATTTAGGGTGGCCCCCAGGGCCTGAAGCTGCTCCTTTATCCCTTTATCTCCAACCTGATGCAAGTTTCCTGGAAGGCTTCTCAAGCATGGGGGAGGCTGTCCATATTAATTCGAATGGGGAGAAACCTAATGTCTCGGGCATGCAGCGAGCACGCAGGACAGCTAGGGGTAGCAGATCTGGCCATGGGAGGTTAGTCTCCTGACAAAACTTTGCTAAGGTTTCCTTGAGGGTGTGATTCATTTGCTCTACTTTCCCTGAATTTTGGGGCCGGTAAGCGGTGTGGAGTCTCAAGGTGATGTTGAGAGATTTGGTCACGACCTGTACAATGTCCACCACAAATGTGGGTCCATTGTCACCATGGATTGTTAATGGCAGGCCGAATCGGGACACGATCTCCCACAAGAGGACTTTAGCTACTTCCCGGCTTTGCTCCGTCCTGGTCAGAAAGGCTTCGACCCACCCAGAGTATGTGCATGCTATTACTAGGAGAGATCTGAACCCCCTGCTCGGCTGCACATCTGTGAAGTCTACCTCTAGATCTTCGAAGGGGGTTGCTCCCATCTTCTGGACACCTGGCGGGGGCCGTGGTGCAGACCGAGCATTATTATTATTATTATTTTTTATTTTTTATTTTTTTATTTTTATTTTTTTTAAAGATTTTATTTATTTATTTGACAGAGAGACACAGTGAGAGAGGGAACACAAGCAGGGGGAGTGGGAGAGGGAGAAGCAGACTTCCCGCCGAGCAGGGAGCCCGATGCGGGGCTCGATCCCAGGACCCTGGGATCACGACCTGAGCCGAAGGCAGACGCTTAACGACTGAGCCACCCAGGTGCCCCCTGAGCATTATTTTTAGCACATGTTATGCATCGTTCACTTGTTGCTCGGTATAGTGCTGGCAGCTGACTGACATAGTAGTGCTTCTTGAGAAGGGCCTCTAATGCAGTTTTCCCCAGATGAGTGAGTCGGTGGTGTTCCTTGACTAGATGCCCTCCAGTTGCTGTTGGAACAAAGATGTACCTGTCTGGCATCATCCACCATCCTTTTTCAGTCAGGGTGGCTCCCTCAGCCATGGCCCATTCTTTCTCCTTTTCAGTGTAATTGGGCGGAGGGACTTCTTCCGGGGGTGTCAGGGCCATGATGAGGGAAGGGGCTCTGTTCATGTCCTCACTGGCTGCAGTCTTGGCTGCCTCATCTGCCAGACGATTTCCCCACGCTATGGGGTCATCTCCTTTCTGGCGTCCCTTAAAATGCAGGATTGCTACTTCCTTTGGAAGCCAGACAGCTTTGAGGAGTCTCAGTATCTCCTCCTTGTTCTTGATAGTTTTTCCTGCGACAGTTAGGAGGCCCCTTTCCTTGTAGATGGCCCCATGTATATGTACAGTAGCGAAGGCATACCGAGAGTCAATATAGACGTTGACTCGCTTGCCTTCACCGAGGGTGAGGGCTCGGACTAAGGCATATAATTCAGCCCGTTGAGCTGACTATCCAGCTGGTAATGCCTTAGCTTCTAGGACTTAAGTGGTTGTGGTTACTGCATAACCCGCTTTCTGGGCACCCTCCTGTAGGTAACTGCTGCCATCGCTGAACAGTGTGGCTCTGGATTCTTTATGGCTTGATCCTGCAGATCTAGATGGCTTGAGTAGACCTCTTCAGCTACCTCAGAACAGTCATGGTCTGGTTCCCCCTCTTCCGTGGGGAGAAATTTGCTGGGTTTAATGTCTTTACTGTTTCGAGGGTGACCCGCGGGTTTTCGCAGAGGAGCCCTTGGTATTGTGCTAGCCGAGAGTTGGAAAGGAAGTGGTGTCCCTGTGCATTCATGAGGAACACAACTGCATGAGGGACCTTGACATTAAGTTCTTGCCCCAGGGTAAGTTTGTCCACCTCCTTGATGAGTAGGCCTGTGGCTGCCAGCGCCCTGAGGCACAGTGGCCATCCTGCTGCCACGGAGTCCAGTTTCTTTGACAGATATGCAACTGACCATTGTCAGGGCCCAACAGTCTGGGTGAGTACCCCGAGCGCTATCTTTTCTTTTTCATGTACAAAGAGATTGAAGGGTTTCTCTATATCTGGTAGGTGTAGGGCTGGAGCCCGCCTCGGGGCGGTCTTTATCTCTGTGAAAGCGGCTTCTGCTTCCTCAGTCCAGGCAGGGGGTTCTCGATCTGGTCCCCCTAAGAGATCATAAAAGGGTCTTGCTATTGCCGAGAATCCAGGGATCCAGATGTGGCAGAATCCTGCAGCCCCCAGGAATTCTCATAGGCCCCTTTTTGTTTGGGGCTATGGCCGGGAGATGATGACCTTATTCCTCTCCAGCTCTAGTTCTCTTTTCCTTTGGGTGAGGAGGAAACCAAGGTATCGGACCTGCTGTTGGCAGATTTGTGCCTTCTTCCATGAGGCTCATTATCCGGAGTCTGACAGGAGCTGTAGGAGGGCCTTTGTGCCTTTTGTGCAGTCTTCTTGTGTGTCACTGGCGAGGAGGAGGTCATCCACATACTGGAGGAAGGTGCACCGAGTGGCCTCTCTTGGGAAGCTGGTGAGGTACGCGGCCAGTGCTTCCCCAAAGAGGGTTGGTGAATTTTTAAACCCCTGCGGGAGGCGTGTCCAAGTCAGTTGCATCTGGCGCCCTGTATCAGGTTCAGACCATTCAAAGGCAAACAGTGGCTGGCTCTGGGGAGCTAAGTGGAGGCAGAAGAAGGCATCCTTCAAATCTAGGCAAGTGAACCATCTGGCTGACCCTGGGATTTGGCCGAGGAGGGTGTACATCAATTCAGGACCACTGGGTGCAGAGAGATGGTCACCTTGTTGGTGGCCTGGAGGTCTTGAACTGGTCAGTTCAAGGCTTGAACAGCCCCCTTCTAGCTTCTTGACTGGCAGGAGTGGGGTATTCCAGGCCGACTGGCACTCGACTAGAATATCTGCTTCTTTGAGTTTGTCCATATGTTCTTGGATGTCGATCTTAGCTTCTTGTGGAAGGGGGTATTGCCTTTGCCTCTGAGGTTGGGCTCCTAGGATCAGTTCAACAATGATAGGGGCCCGATTCTGGGCTAGTCGAGGTGGGTTGTTTTCAGCCCATACTGAAGGGAAGGTGAGTCTGAACTCCGGCGGGCTGCTCGGTTGGGCCTGGGCACAGAATAGCTTCCATTCTTCTTCCCTTGGCATGGTAATTGCTAGTACCAGAGACCCTGTCTCCTCTTGCCTTGGGTTCAGTTGGAGGCTAGTGTGTCCGGTGGGCTCAAGGGTTATCTGAGCCCTGAGCTTGGAGAGTATGTCTCGGCCCAGGAGAGGGATGGGGCAGTCAGGCAGATAAAGGAATTCATGTCAGACCTTGTGGCCCCCGAGTTCACACTGGTGAGCCTGGCAAAAAGGCTGTTGTATCGCCTGTGTCCTGGTGGCACCAAGGATGGTTGCAGACCTTTCGCTGAAAGGGGTCACTGGGGAGGTGACAGCAAGAGTGCTTGGCCCCAGTAGCAACCATAAAAGTCACTGGTTGGCCCCCCACCTTCATTCTGACTGTGGGCTCATGGGGGCTGAGGAGGAAAGAGTCCAGTCCCCCTCAGTCTGAGTCCATTCCCGCAAGGCCTATGAGGTCCTCCTCTCGGGGTTTTCCTTATAGCAGCTGGGCTTCTGAGCCTTTCCCCAGTGGGGACATTCATTTTTCCAATGCCCTTTCTCCTTACAGTAGGCACATTGATCCCTTGCCAAGGTTCTGGGTCTCCCCCCTTTTGGTGGTCCGGGTCTCCCTGCCTTTGTGTTGTCCTTTTCTTTCAGGGCGGCGGCGAGGAGGCTGACTTTCTTTTTCGTCTTTTTGTCGGCTTCCCGTTCGGCTGCGACTTCCCTGTTCATGTAGACCTTATTGGCAGTCTCTATTAGCTGGGTGATGTTCATCCCAGCAAAACCCTCTAGTTTCTGAAGTTTTTTTCTGATGTCTGGGGTGGCCTGAGCCACGAAGGCGGTGTTTACCACCTGTTGGCTTTCCTGTGCCTCGGGGTCAAATGGAGTGTAATTCTGTAGGCTTCACATAGTCCTTCGTAGTAGTCCCCGGGGGACTCCCCTGGTTGTTGAGTGACCGAGGATACCTTAGTCATGTTCATGGATTTCTTAGCTCCTGCCCGCATTCCCTGGAGGAGGGCCTCCTGGTACCAGTGGATGTGGGCCTGTCCCTCGGTTGTGGTGAAGTCCCATGCTGGGCGATCTTTGGGTGTGGTCGTATTAGCCCAAGCAGCAGGGTTGATGACTCCTGCTGGTGCGTGCTCTTCCAGGTACTGCCGTGCACCTTTCATTGTTCTCCTCCTTTCCTCTGTGTTAAACTGGGTGCGGAGTAACTGTTGGCAGTCTTCCCAGGTTGGCGGATATGTCTGGAAGAGGGATTCTGTGAGGTCTACCATAGTCTGTGGTTTCTCAGAGAAGTATGGGGTGTTATGTTTCCAGTTGAGGAGGTCGGTGGTGGAGAACTGATAATACATCATGGAATGGCTGGATTGGACGGTCCCATCTTCATCGTGCCTCTCTGGTTCCCGTGTCTCTTGGACTGGCATTTGGAGGGCACTTGTGCCTGGCCTGGGGCGCAGCCTGGCTGCTGGTCCTGGAGAAAGTGGATCTTTGGGCCTGGGGGCGCCGATGGATCCTCTGGGCCTGGTGGCACCAGTGTATCCTCTGGGCCTGGGGGATGCCAGTGAAACCGATGGTGGTGGAGTGTCTAGAGCTGAGGGGCCAGGTGTAGACGGTCTTGGGGGTACTTAACGGTGGGGGCAGGATCGGTTCATCCTTGGGATCTCCGGCTAGGATTTGTGGCGACTGGGGCTTTTGCTGCTTTTCTTTAGGTCTCTTGGATGAGGTGATTAAGACCCTGGCCTGTACCTGCCTATTGCAAGCGAATCGCACCCAGGGGGGAAGGATCTGAGCAATTCCTAGCCAGGAGTCAATGTACAGAAACTGGTCGGGGTGTCCTGTTTCTCCTCTTACAACTTGCCATACTCGACAAATCTTTGGGAAATCCAGTGTCCCTTCTGAAGGCCACCCGACATCAAAGTTGGGCCATTCCAATTCACATAGGGTTCTCCACTTGCTGGGGTTCATCCTGACTCTATAGTCTCCCAAAAACCCCTTCTTGAAATTTTTGATCATGGTCTCTAGAACCATAGGTTTACTCTGCCCTGACCCCATGGTGATGTCCCCATGTGCGGTGGCGCAGAGACAGACAAAAGGGGGGGTGCCTCCTGAGGTGCAGAGACCAATCAGATGCCCGTCTGGCCGTGTCCCGAAGGAGCTTAGGTGAGGCTTAGCCGTAGCGGTCTGTGTCGTGACTTACAATCGGAAACTATTCCGATGCCGCCATAGACTGTATGCTGTTCACCACGGAATTGCAGACGGGCCCACTCAGACTCTGTAGACTTCTGGGGACCTTAAGGGTGCCCGCCCGTGGAGTCACAGAATCAGTCTGCTTGAGCAAGCCAGGTCGGACTGCACATTCACTCACACATTTACTCCGGAAGTTACTACATTCGATCCCTGGGAATCCCTACCTGTGAGACCTCTAAGAGGTCTCTGGGAGGTGATTAGGCTCCCCTTCCACCCTGATGGGTGCGCCTATCTGGGTCCTGGGGCCCCAGGCCTTACCGGAATCCAATGTCAGGACCAGGTCCTCACCTGCCAAGTCTCCTTGAGTCTGGCGGGAACAGCGGAGCGGGGCTGGCCCAAGGTGACTGGGCGGGAGCGAAACAGCGCATGCCTTCTCCCTTACCATCTCTCGTTCCGTCACTGCCCCGCCGTTGCCCCCAAACTGTGGCAACAATGGGCCAGTGCAGTTGGGTTTCCCGGTCAGGCAAGCAAATGTTACCAAACCTGGACTGGATCGCCTGATGGAAGAACCAAGTGGCACTCAGAGATCTTGGAGGATAGGAGGTTTATTTAACACCGCGGGCTCTGAGGAGAGTGATCTCCAAAGGTCTGAGCCCCGAGCACAAACAAAAGGGGCAATTTATACACTTCTTCTGCATACTGGGCACTCGGCGTGTTCGCGAAGCGGGGCAGGGAGAGGAACCCGGGTTGGTGCACACGGGAAGCAGAGCCCCAGGGCAGGGGCTGGGACTCCCTTGCTGGCTGGGTCGGCCATCTTAGGACACAGATTTCCCTTATCACTTGGATATTTATAGAGCTGTTGCATTATTGTTCTAGATCATTCATAAATCTAGATGATTGGTGACTAATGGTGGACTTAAGAATTCTTAAATTTGGTTTGTGTTTAAAGTAGCTTTACCAACTTTAAAGCATGTATACACACAACACAACACAACAATGATGGCAACAATGATAACAACAAGATTATCTTTATCTTCATTAATACAATGACAAAGCATTCTAAGCCAAAATAGAATATTGTTGGTGGTTCTGGGAGAGTCTGGGGACAAGACACTTCTGAAAGGTACTAAGAAAATTTGTATTAAAAAGAATGTCTTGATTTTTCTGTTTCCAAAATATAAACATGCATGCTAATGGAGACACTGGGTACATTAGTATAGATTTCCACCTTCCCTCTCTGAGGTGTTTCTTTTACTTAGCAGTTATTTTTCTTTTCTCAAAAGAGAAGCTTTTTTGCTTAATCTGTGTTTCAACTTCGTTATGATTGGGAATTTGTGTCCATCCGTTGAGATAAGCCAGGTTTTCTGGCAGATATTTTGTTTTAAAGAAGTGTTATCAATGATTGCCTCCTTTTGTGTGTGATCCAGATTTGTGAAACTACTTTAGACATAAATTTTTCACTTTATACCTCCCTGGGAGGGAGGGAATGAATTTCTCCCCATTCAAAATGTGCCTCAGTGAAGCTTTCTTGATAGATCTATTAAAGTCTTATTCAAGTCTTGTTCTGACTTGAACTAAGAATGTCATTTCTTGAATTAATAGTAGTCTAATATAAAACATAAGAAATTTAAGAAATACCAAGTTTTGACATTGAAAGTTAACAACCACCTCTGACTGTCCATGAAATGTAACCTTTCTGTATATAACGAGTACTAGGAGCAGACAGAATACCTCCTATCTAGAGACAGTGCTGCCCAGAATGCCGTCTTTGCTCCGGTTCTTCCCCTTGCCTATGTGTCCTGTTACTGAAAGAACTCCTACTTATCCCTAAGGCCTCTGCGCACTTCTTCAGTGGGAAGAGTTCCTTGATACCCCCCCTACCCCACACTCTGTTATATGCTCCCTTATCACCTTGCATTTTTCGCTTGTCAGACTTACCACACCACCCATCAAAGTCAGTCTTTTTACCTAGATCACAAGGTCGTCCATGGGGGCAGAGCTCATGTCAGCTTTGTGTGGGTTATATGCCCAGAGTCTAGAATAGTCCATGGCATATAATAGGCCCTTAAATAATGTGGTAAGGTTGTAAATACAAAAATACTCAAATGGATTAAGTTAAAAGTTTTTGGTTAGATCTGTGTCATTGACGATGTCAGTGTCAATGAAATTGAAACACAAACTGAGTGGGCCTGAAGACAATAGAAGAAAAAGGTGGTGTGGTATGTGAATTGCCAAAAATTGGAAAAGATATATTATATTAGGAGATTTGATCTATAATTATACTGACTTGCTTCCCATTGTGCATTTTGACCTAAAAATAAATTTACCAGGGCCTTCCTCCAAATCAGCTGTGATTGTTTTATTTTTATCTATCCTAATTTTGTGGCCATCTATGCATTAAATGTGTTAAGGTGACAGCTAAATTGCCTTCCTAACAACTAATTCTGGGTTTTTAGCATGTATGATTTTGGCTTTGCCTTACTGATTAGATTCTCCACGAAAGTTTAACACTGTGGCTGATTTTCATGTTTCCTTGCTTGGAAAACATTGCTCTCCCCATTCTCCCAGGGTATGATGGATTTAGAAGCTATTTTTGTTGTTGTTTACTGCTTTGTGTAGTGACCTTTTGACGTCTCCTGGAGTGGTGGGAATAAGTTTGATACCATAGATATAACAGGAGCATGCCTCAAAGGGATTTTTTCATTTTTAAATGTGCCTTTTCTTTTTCTTCATGTGCCCAAACTGATTTAAACGTTAAAGACTATTATTCTGAAATTTTTCTCACACTAATGAGAGTGTTGTACTGAGTACAAAACATACCTGTGAGCAACACACGTGAAGTATAGGTTAATTTATGTGTGTATTTTTTCTTGTATTCTTAAAAATTGAGACCAACGCATTCATGCTAACTCAAGTGTCACCCAGGGGAACAGCCTTAGAAAGCTGAAAGTTGTTGAATTTAGTAAGAAAACAGATACTTTCCTCATATAGTCTGAACTGCAATTGTTTTCTGCACATTTTATGATAGGTATTTAAGTCTTAACTACATATTGGTGAGGGAATAACAATGGATGAACGGAGCCAGAGAGAGGAGAAAGGTAGTATTGTTATTTGTTTCAACAGAGTTTGCATAAGAAAATTATGTGTAAATATCTAAAGCTGGGTTTTGTTAAAGGAAGGACTTACTCAGTTTGGTGATTGGTTGCTGGTCGTCTTCCAGATGTCATTTTGATTTCAGTTTCCTGAGGCTGTACCAGTGGGTGCATACTGAAATATTGAAAGTGAAAATGAAAATCTGTAAGATCATTTTCTTTTTAAAAACATGTATACAGTATCTTTGCCCTAGCAGATGACCTTATCTCAAAGGAGTGCAGTGCAGGAAAGAGATAATCTATGCTGCAAGATTAACTAGCTGGAATATTTATGTTACTAGATCACTTTTCTAATGTTCATTGTATTTAAACTTGTGATAAATGTTGTTCTAGATCATGCCGATGTTCCTGCAAACAGCAGGAACCCATCTTACTACTCCATGGGACTTGTGGGCAAGAGAATCAGTGTGATTATGCCGATGTTCCTGCTGTTTGCTGTGCTACAATGAACTGTTTTGCTCTGATCTCTGAGTCTCACTGTCTACTTTCAGGCCTACAGAGCTGCGGCAAGACATCCTCCTTGCGTGCTTTGTCATTTACTTTAGAGTCTTGGTACTCCTTGCCAACCTGCATGATGGCCGGGAATAACAATAAAATGACTAGTGGAAATTATTTTTACTTGTGAAAGGATAGAATTGAAATGATTTCCTTAGCTATTTGGCATGCTATCTTTCTGCTTACTTAATTTTCTGTTTGGTAATGCATTCAGGTGATGTTAAGGCATTATCGATTGTGATGTTTGGTGAAATCAAAAATTAAATCCATCAAAGTAAATATCCTGACTTGTTGAACTTTCTCATACTTTTACAGTTTCTTTTAATGGTTTGAAATGCTGGCCTACTGTGTATAGAACAAGTTGTTACTGTGTTGTTGCTTAGTATTGTTATTCCCGGCCATCATGCAGGTTGGCAAGGAGTACCAACACTCTAAAGTAAATGACAAAGCACGCAAGGAGGATGTCTTGCCGCAGCTCTGTAGGCCTGAAAGTAGACAGTGAGACTCAGAGATCAGAGCAAAACAGTTCATTGTAGCACAGCAAACAGCAGGAACATCGGCATAATCACACTGATTCTCTTGCCCACAAGTCCCATGGAGTAGTAAGATGGGTCTGGATGGTTGCTGTGCTTTCATTGAGCTAGCTGGGTCACAGTGTCAGAGCCCAGGGCTAAAGGCTCAACACCATTGGAAGAAAGTGTAAGCAAGCCTGTCCCCCTAACTGGGGATCAGGCAGGGAGCAAGCAATCTCCCTGTAGTCATGCTGTGGTTGCCTGCCCTACATGACTAGCTACAGATATGGCCGAAGGACAGAGGATTGGTTGGTGTACTTGTAGTTTGGTGCATTTGGTAAGGAGGATGTATAGGGGCTCTTGGGACCCATGATAGATAGCCTTTTCTAATAGTCTACCGTTTGGCCCTAAACATAGGCTGAAGTCAAATTTCACATGAGTATGCCACACCGTCAGCAATTCAGATTAAATATGCTGAGACCAAATCCATTCACATGATCTCATGCAACACTTGATAAGGATGATTATCAGTTGGATGAAGCCAACCTGCAGTTTTCATCTCCATCAGGTACCACAGGATTCTGGATTCAGCCAATTGAATAAAGCCCCAGAGAGGACTGATAGGTCTTATTTCAGGTAATCATTTAACTTCCTTTCTTGTGGGATATGTGGATTGTTCCGCTGTCTAGTGGTATTAATTTATACATATTCTGTTCCGCCAGGGTATAGTTTAAGGCTAGAGTGTTACCCATTGTGGCTTGTGCAAGAAGAGTTTAAACTGACCTACTGATCTTCTAGAGCTTGCATAGTCTCATTGGCTAAAACTAAGGATCAGTTGCTGACCATTTGCCATAGGGCATGAACTCTCCTGCCAGGGAACAGTACTTGTACTGCTTTATGGAACCAGAAGTCTGTGTAACCCTAGTAGGATAGCCTAGTTGGGGCACATGTTGTCTCTAGTCCCCACAGTCCAACTTACTGCCAGGCCTCCTTTTTGGTAGCTGGAGGGCAGAGGATGAGTAATTTTTCCTTTACTGACTCAGGGTAGCCCCCATTGCTCCCAAGAATTTGCCTTGGAATTTGCAAGTCCCTGTGTCTTATCAGGATTAATGAACCACCCCTGGGCTTTCATGTGAGTCAGTTTTTGTTCTAAAGCCATTGCCACCTGCTCTTTCTTTGAGCCTGTCAGTCAGCATGATATCACGAATGTAGTGGAACCAAGTCTTTCCTGAAGGGCAAGGGCTTCTTCCACACTGCACTGGTGGAAACAGCAAGGGAATTCAGGTACCCCTGAGGCTACATAGTAAACCTGTCTTGGAACCTGCAGGTGAAGGTAAACTGATACTGATCTTATAGTATCAAAGGGATTAGGAAAGAGGCATTGGCAGAGAGAGAGAGAGAGAGAGAGGAAGGCATTAGCAATGGCCAAGAAGGCATACCCAGTGTCCTCAGTTTGTGCAGTTGATTCAGTCACAGTCACAATATTGGGAACAACCAGAGCAACAGGGCACAACTGAACTCAGTTGCTGGCAATCCACTGTAGGCCTCCAGCTCCCATTAGTCTTTTTCACAAGGCCACACAAGGTGATTTTATTGAAATATCACGTCTCTCAAAATTCTTACTGCCTTGAGGTTTTTAACCAAAATGGTGATTTCTTTTTTTTTTTTCCTTCTGGAATTCCATATTGTTTTTGTTGTGTAACATGGGAGAGGACTGCCTGACTAGGGAATCTGTTATGCACTTGTCCTATGATCCCCTCCAACAAGCACATCTTCCACGCTGAGAAAAGACCGTTGGATTTCATGCACATTCACAGTACAACTACAGTACGTCAGACATCAGTAGCAGGTGTACATTCAGCAATGAGAGGAGCAGCAGCAGCAGTGCACAACAAGGATCCAAATGTCCCCACCTGCATTGTTCCAGGAACTTCTACTTTTATTCTGTTTGCAACTTCAGCCAATTGAATGTGTGGCTTCTGCCCTTCAAGAGAAGCTGACGAGGGGCGCCTGTGTGGCTCAGTCGGTTAGGCGGCTGCCTTCGGCTCAGGTCATGATCCTGGAGTCCCGGGATCGAGTCCCGCATCGGGCTCCCTGCTCGGCGGGGAGTCTGCTTCTCCCTCTGACCCTTCCCCTTCTCATGTGCTCTCTCTCATTCTCTCTCTCTCAAATAAATGAAATCTTAAAAAAAAAAGAGAAGCTGACGAGATACCTACTTAAGCATCAGTATCCAAAAAAGCCAGAAAAGCTTCTGTCTCCCACCCTGTCTTTTCTTCCCCTGCAGTCCTCCCTTGGGAATGGGTCTGTCTCTGGTCCCCCTTTTCTTAAAAGGCTGGTAAATCAGGGTGCAAGGGCACAAGGTTAGGTAGTGAAGGTACTGAAGGAGTAATGTGTTCTAAGGTTGCCACTTACCTCTGTCGTTTCCATGGAGAAATTTGGATCTGTAGAGGCATTTTTGGTTTCAACCAGGTGTATGCTTTGGGGCTCCCATAGTTCAGTTTCTGGACCGAATTTCTTTGGTGCTGATTCCATCCATTTCTTTCTTTCTTTCTTTTTTTTTTTTTTTAAGATTTTATTTATTTGACAGAGAGAGACACAGCGAGAGAGTGAACACAAGCAGGGGGAGTGGCAGAGGGAGAAGCAGGCTTCCCGCGGAGCAGGGAGCCCGATGCGGGGCTCGATCCCAGGACCCTGGGATCATGAACTGAGCCGAAGGCAGCCGCTTAACTGACTGAGCCACCCAGGCGCCCCTGATTCCATCCATTTCTTTGCAGGGGACTCCTGTTTTAACAGTTATATCTACATTGTCTTCTAGCTGGGCCCTTTTGGAGGAGTTCCAAAAGGTCATTGTCTATCTCATATCTCAGCATACTACTTGCACCAAGATATTTCAGGAAGAACCCAAACCACACAGAGAATGCATGAAGTAACAAGATCCCAAAGGAAATGACTAAGTAAGCAAGCAGATTGGTTTGCCACAGCTTCATAGGTGTGAAAGTAGGCAGTGAGACTTAGCTATAAGAGCAAGACAGTTTTTAAAATACACAAACAGCTAGAGCATCCGCCCGGGTAGTGCTGGTTTTCCTGCTCCCAAGTACCATGGTGAGACGTGATGCACCTGGATGGTGGCTGTGCTTGCAGGGAGTTGAGTTGCAGCTGACAAACATAGGACTAAGGGCTCAGCACCTTTTGTAGCAAGTAGCAACCAAACGTGTCAGCGGTCACCTAGGAAATGAGCAGTTGTGCTGAAGTTACACTGTGGTTACCTTGGTCACTAGATATAGAAGGGGCTCAAGGTCAGCGCACCTTGTAGTTAGTTGTACTCAGTGAGACCATACAGGGACATGTGGGACCCATGACAGACTGGCTTCCTGACGTTATTTTTAGGTAATATCTAAAATATAAGAATAGGTATTTTTCAAGTAACACACATGTCATAGTACAGTAATCTATTACATTGAAGTTCTGCTTTCAGAGTTATTAAAATATATTCATAATTTATGTTATCGAGTCATCTGTGATGTAGGTCATGGAAGTGTCACCATCTCCATTTTGCACAAAGAAGAAAACTGATGCTCGTTGAGGTTCAGTGACATGTGGCAGGTTATATGTGTAAGTAGTGGAACCAGATCTTGGATCCATGTCTGTTGATTCTCATGTTTTCTTTTTACTACCCTGAACCAAGTTTACTTGAATGAGTAGAAAATAATCATTTGTAGATTATAAATAAGATTTGTATGCCAGTGATATTTCAGTGAAATTATTACTCTCTTGAGTCTTTTTTCAAAGTCCTAAATTAACGATTTGCTTAGGAAGTATATCAGTGTTAAAATTTAGTTTAAATGTGGCTTAATACATATTTTGAATTAAGATTTAACTGGTTCTAGTATTGCATTGGAAAAGAGAATGAAAAATGATAGACATTTAAGATTTTTGTTATTTTTGTTAGTTATGATATAGTAAATCCCTGATTGTATGAACCAACATCTTATAATTTGATTAGTTATACATAAAGCACAACTGAGAGAAAAGGTAGATTATCGGCATCTCTCAAGTTGAAAGAACTAAGGATCATTCATACTCCGAGAACTAAGGATCATTCTACTGCTGAGTAGAATATCGTCATAGCAGTCAGGCTGATGTTAGGCCAGACTTTCCATTATTAATCCTTCTTTTGGTTTTTATAACTTTTGGTTGAAAATTCTTTCCAGGGAACAATTTGTATACAGATTTTCAGCCTGGGAGCAAATATCTCATGACCCACTTACAGACCTCCTTAAACATTCAGATTAATGTTAAGGGCTTTTAAGATGAAGGCTAATTTTATGTTTCAAAATATTTCAAAATATTTATTCTTTTAGAGTCGACAACTTAAAATTATTTTATTCATTCCTTGTGAGGCTGCATTGTATTTTTAGAATTATACTCAGAATAGCTACTAAGCTCTGATGATAGGCCTTTAAAAATTATAAATTGAATAGCATTTAATTGATTTTAAGAAGTTGTCAGAATGAATAAAGAATTTGTATACTAACTGATTTAAAAGTTAAAACTTTAGGTTTCAATTATTTAAAAAAAAGGGGAATCATTATTTTGTGTTTACTTAATTATTTGATTTGTATTGCTCTGCAAACAAATGTTAATTCAAGAACACAATATTGTTTTGGGGTTCTCCAGAGGAACAGAACCAATAGGATACACCTACACACATGCACATATACCTCTCTCTGTATATGTGGTTACCTCAACCTATGCAACTGGCTGTATTTCTAGCTCTACACACACACACACACACACACACACACGATTTATTGTAATGAATTGGTTCACATGATTATGGAGATTGGGAAGTTCTGAAATCTGTCATCTGTAGGCTGGAGGCCCAGGAAAGCTGATGGTATAGTTCTGGTCAGAGTCCAAGACCCTAGAACCAGAACCCATTTTGTGTGTTCTAGTACAAACTCTGGGGTCTGAGAACCAGGAGTGCCAGTGGTATAACTGTAGTGTAAGTCTGAAGGCTTGAGAACTAGTAGAGCCATGGTATAAGCCCAGTCCCAGGGCAGGAGAAAACCAATGTTCCAGCTCAGTCATCATTCAGAAGGGGTGAATTCTTCCTTGCTCAGCCTTTTTGTTTTATTCAGGTCCTCGAAGGATTGGCTGAGGCCCACCCACACTGGGGAGGACAGTCTACTTAATTCAAGTCTACCAATTCAAACCTTAATCTCATCCAGAAACACCCTCACAGACACACTTGGAAATCATGCTTAACCAGTATCTGGGCACCCCATGACCCAGTAAACTTAATACATGAAATTAACCATTCCAAATACCGTGAATAATTTTTTCCTATACTCTTAGTTATATTATTTCCAAAAGTGCTGGTATGATACTTGAAACAAATGAAACAGATGAAATGTTCTGATGAAAATATTCCTTGAACATTGTTTTTTTCCCCCTGAAAATGTATAAAAAATACCCCAAATCCCTAATATCAGAATTGCCATCAAAATCCACTGTGAAAACCTGTAGTTTAGTTCATTTTAGGGTAGTCATATGGGAACCTGTTGCCAGTTTTCAGTCCGTTGTAACAAATTTAATAGACTCTTAGAGACTCCTCTAAATTTCAGCGTGCCTCCACCTTCCTAAATCTGTACCCTGTGGAGTTTTTATGCCGTTAGTTTTCTTTAATGCTTTTAGATGGCTTAAGATTTAACAAAATTCATACTTAATTGAATGTGCTGTTTTATTAAATGCTAGAATTAAAACACAGTTTTTCTAAATGAATAATTATTATCATCATTATAAATTTAGAAATTTAGTCTTTTTCTTCCTGGAAATATTTTTTTTTTGTTCTTTAATTCCACCATATATTAGGAGGTTGGTCCAAGAAGAGAAGGATGATAATTTTTATTTCATTGGCAACAAGTGGAACTTATTAGAGTATTGACTTTTCTGAGCCCGCAGAAGGATTTTGCTGTGTTTTCTATTAGGTAAATAGTAAAGGGGTAGTCGTAGATTTTATATAGTATTTTCTTTGGTGCATTAGCTGTTACTTTCTTTGATGTATCTCACAGTATCACTTTTATATTTTTAAAGTGTTTTGAAACACCAACTGAGATCAACATTCAAGTTTGCAAGTCACTTTTATTTTAACTTGGTGGATTAGGAGCCCTCAAACTGGGAACCTAACCCGTGAAGCAGTCCCAAGCTGTTACTCTCCTCTGGGGTTGGTGGGGTGGGTAGGGGCTGGCAAAAGCCAGTGCTCTTTCCAACAGTTGCTGTTATAAACATTGTTGCCCTAAACATTCTTGTGTATATCTTTTGTGCCCATGTGGGAGTTTCTTTGGAATATATTACCCAGAAGGGGAATTGGGGGGTCATGGGGACATTGCCCTCCACTTAACAGTATATGAGTTCCAGTTGCTCCATAGCTTGGTTTTATTTTGCCAGAATGTAAAGTTTTTAGCCTGATGGTGGATACAAAATGGTATTCTATTGTTAATTTAATTTGCGTATCCTTGATTTGTACTGAGATTGAATATTTTTTCAAATGCTCTTTGGAAAATTACCTTTCTGTGTCTTTTGCCAGTCTTGAAAAAATTGGGTTATCTTTTGTTTATTGAATTCCTTACAAATCCTAGATGCTAATTCTAAGTTGGTTGTATATATTACGAGTCTTTTTTTTTTTTTTTCCCTGGTCTGTGACTTCTTTTTGCACTTTTTTGGTTGTCTTTCTTGATGAATAGACTGGATTTATCAGTGTCTAATGGTCGTACCTTTTATCCTGAAGTATATTTCTTTCTAATTTGATGCCATGAAGACAATTGTCTGTTTTCTTCAAAAAAATTTAAAGTTTTAATTTTGACATTTAGGTCTTTATTGCCCTGCAAGGTGATAATTCTTATGTATGTAGCATGTAAGTGTATTTTTTTCTTATTTACAATAATTGATAACCATTTGTCTCCATACCACTTACTGAATGGTCTGTATTTCTTTCACTTAAAGTGTAATGCCTGTTTTGTCAGACACAAAGTTTTCATACAGGAGCAGTTGTGTTTCTGGGCTATTTTTCTGTTCCATTGGTCTTGTTTTTTCCTGCTTCAGTGGTACTTTCAATGAGTCTTGACATCTGTTTGGAAAAGGCCTTTTACCTTGGTGGTGTTTTTCCAAAAATCTCTTGGCTATTTTTGGTTTCTTTTTCTTTCATATTTTAGAATTAGTTTTGTAGACATACAAGCACACACATGTTTTTTAGGAAACTGTCCATTTCATATAAGGCTTTTACATTTATTGACATAAATAATTCTTCTTACTATTGCTTATATTCTTCTCTCCTTCTCCCCACATTTCTTATTCTACTGGATTTGTAGTTATGCCCCCCTGAGAGTCTTCTTATTTATCTTTGCATTCTTTTTTCTTGATCAATCTTGCCATAAGTTTGTCTTTCTTAATTTTTTTTTTTTTTTAAGATTCAGCTTTTAGTTTTGTGGAGTTTTATAGTCTTTATTTTCTATTTATTTTTGCTCTTATTGTTATCACTTGGTAATTAATAATAATCATTTGTGATTGGATGTGGGGGAGACAGGGTTGAATGAAAGATACTCCAGGTTCCATCATAGTGACCAGGTGGATGGTAGTGTTTATCAGTTGAAGTAGAAAATAGTTGGAGGCAGTTTGTGGGGGAAGATGTTTAGCTCACTTTTGGATATTGAGTTTGTGGTGTCTATAGGAAATCCAGGTGGAGCTGTTTATAGGAGAGGCTGGGCCTGAGATAGTGATTTGCTATTTGCTATTGGTAAAGATAGTCAGTGGAGAGTAGTGGGAAGAAGGAAAGACACAATGATTGGAGGTCAGTGGGAAGCCTTCTTGGCTCTGGTAATACCGTCACCATCCCTATTTCTATTCAACTTAAAGGCCTCTGTGCTTCCAGGAGCACTTGTGCATACATTTGCAATAATTGACATGTTTGTATGTCTCACTAGACTGAAAGGACAGGGCATCTTGTCCTCCTCATAGGACCTAGTGCAGTCAAAGCATTGGATATGTGTTTGTGGAATCGACCCTATTGACTGTCCTTGAGTTTGGTCGTGTATACATGATTTAACAGGAATGTGTTATGGATGCTCATTCTAGAGGATTTGAGACAGTTACCAATTTTAACCACTAAAAATATTTCCCTTATTGTTGTAAACTGAAAGAAGGCAAGGATTGACTTTTTAAAATCAAATTTTAATTTGATTTTTAAATTTAACCTGAATATGAGTATTTTTTATTTGAAGAAGACATTTATTAATCTACCATATTTAAGGAGGAAAAGTAATTTTTCAGTTATCAGAGATACTTCTTTTAATGAAAAGGTATCTACTGATGTATCTTCTGTTACTGCTTGTTTCCAGAAGGATTTATCTTCCCAGATTTAGGTCTTAATGTGAAGATTAAAAGTTAATAACTTGCCAATTAAAAATACTCCAGACTCTTATGCACCCCCATATTCTAGGAAAATTGGAAGAAGTTTAATATTATTAAATCTAAAGCTTAATGCTTCTGAAACAGCTCAAGGGCATTATTGTTCACAAGATAGTGTGTAAAAAGCTATCCTTAAAAGTCAGGAAAGGGTCATATAAGTTTATTGAGTGCAACAATCAAGTAAGAAAAATGACAAGAGAACAGAATGCTTGGATGATTTATCTTCTTGATTTTTTACAAATTATAGCTATCTTTGAAACAAGCATTTATATGTGGAAAATCTATGTATTTACAGTTTGGAATAAGCTTTCCTAGAAAAATTATCCAGTTTTATGCTTTGGAGACGGACCTAGTTTTGAATCTGTTACTTATTCACTAGCTGTGTGACAAATCTGTTAGGAATCCATTTAGCTTCAAGTAACAACAATGGCACACACAAAAAAAGGGGTTTATTTTTCTTAGATAATGAGAAATCTGGAAGTGTAGATGGCTGCTGGCTTTGGTGTAATGTTCATCGAGGTCAGGGCTGGTATCTCTCTGATTCTTTGTCTTTCTCATGCAACAACATGGCTGCTTGAGCGTGAAGCATCACATCCACATTGCAGGCAGGGAGAAAGGGGGAAGGACAGAAACAGCACTTATGTATCTCTATCTCTATATCTACATAGTAAGGCAGATACCATATTAATTAAAACTATTCTTTTAGAAATGTTAATTATCAGGAAAACAACCTTCAATTACACATTAAGTGACAAAATATGACAATCAAATTGTGAAAATTTCTATTTATGCTTGTATAATAAATTGATACACTTAATCACTGCATACATTGAAAACAAAAGTAGATATCATTTGTAGTTACTAAATGTCAAGCACTGGACTCAGTGCCTTAAATGCATTATTCATGTATTCTCATAATGATCTTCATTTATTAATTCTGAATAAATACATTCATAAGATATTGTTCTAGATGTGAAAGATTTAATAATACATGAAAAATCCAAGTCCCACCTAGTGGGTGCTACTGCTATCCCCAAGAGGACACTGAGGCTTATTCAGGTTAGCTCTGGCACCCATGGTCACTGAGGCAGACACCACAGACTGACCAACCCCACCTCCATTCCCACCCTCTCCCTTGCATACTTCTGCCACAGATGCTAAAAAGCAAATTAGTCATCTCCCAGCCTATATTTCAGCTAAGATTGATCATGTGACCTAGTTTTCCAAACATAAGCTAAATTTCTTGTCAAACCACCCCCCCCCCCCTTCCAAAATATCAGCAAAAGACTTGTTCCAGTGAAAGCTGGGAAGGAAACAGGACTGGGCAGAAGGAGCTGAATTGCAGTGTGGTTTGCAACAAAGGCTTCAGCCAGTCCCATGGGACCATTAAGGAGCTAGCATAGCCCTTCAGGATTGTCTCAGATTGATGCAAGGGGTCTGGATCTTTGTACCCTCACAGTGACCAGTCATTGGATGCAGCTGCCTAGAGAGGGACTCCGCTGTGAGCCCCGAGCAGCCATTACTCCCTGCAGCTTGGAGAACGAGTGCCTCAGTCCTCAAAAGCTCTCTGGAGGGCGCACCACAGCATCCACTGCAGATGCTGGATATCGATTTTTCAGACTTTGTTCTTTTCCAGTGCATGCACTTAATGCTATTAATTAGTTATTGGGCAGTTTAACTCTTTCCAACACATGCTATTTAGTTTTTTGGTCTGCTTGTTCTGTTTGTTGCTTGGAGAGATATTTTAAAATTTGTAACTCTTGATTGTAGAATTATCTTTTTTCCTTTTAGTTCTATCAGTTTCTGCTTTATAGTTTTAGGCGGTGTTATTTAAATGTAGAATTGTTATGTCTTATTGTATCTTTTGTTTTTATGAAATATTCCTTATTTTTAACAGTGCCTTTTGTCTTAACTACTTTGTCTAATATAAAGTTAGTTACACTAGCTTTCTTTGGGCCAGTGTTCACATAGTATTTCTTTTACATTCTTTTAAAATATCTTCCTGTGTTCCACTATGTAAGACATATCTTAGAAGCATTTAGAATTTTAAAAAATCTGATCATTTTTGTCTTATAATTGGAGCTTATCGTTCATTTACATTTAATGTCATTACTGATAGATTTGGACTTAAGCTTATTATTTATTTTCAGCTGTTCAGTTCTTTGTTCCTATTTTGCCCTCCTGTTTTGCTTTCCTTTTTTAATCGTTCCTATTTTGTCATTGTTATTCTACCCCCTGCCCTGTTACCTTGCTAGTTATATATTCTTTCACTATTCTATTAGTGAACACCCTGGAGATTGCCACACATCTTTGATCTGTTTGAGCCAGCGTTAAATCAGGACTTTTGTTTGTTTCTGTCGTGGATAGTACATTTGTCTCTTTTTATAAATTTCTGTTTTTGGGTGAAATTCTCCTTATTTCCAGCTAATCTGTAGAACATATTAATCAAAATTATTTTAAAGTTCGTCTCTGATGGTTCTAAAATCTGGTTCACTTTGTAGACTGTTTCTGTTGTCTGCTCCCTACCCACCCTTTTTTTAGGTTCTATGTATGATTTCTTGGCTAGCCTGGTGATTTTTTTTTTTATTGCATGTCAGGTGTGTATGAAAACTTGTAGAGACTCTGAATGGTGTCACCATCTCCAGAGAGGATTCAGTTTTTTTTCTGGTGGGCATACTGCCTTTTATCTTGATCAAGGGGAGGCTAGTCTATCTTAGAGGTCTTGGCTGAATGTCTAGGGTGTTTACCCAGACCTCTGCTCCTTCGTGCTTTCTGTTCCCACTTTGTTCAGGTGGGAATTCCCCAGCACCATGAGTCTGCCAAAATCTCTGCTTTGCTTTTTATCTTGTCAACTGCTTTCTCTTTGGTTTCTTGAATTATTTGTGATAATAGACTAACTGGGTGCCTTCCCCCGATTTTGTACTTAGTCATATTGGGTTGTTGGGATCCACAGAATTTTTGATAGTGATGCTTGTGGTATGTGATGCATGGGGTATGTTCCATATATAATTTTATTAATTTGTGGATTTTTTAGTGGGAGAGGGTTATATTTATGTGCATTGTGGTAAGGAGGGAATAACAGAAGTGTAAATTAATGAGCCCCACTGGAAATCATTCCATGGGGCATATCTAAATTTATGAAGTATTTAGGATAACCACAAAATATTTTATTCTTACATCAGTATGAATTTAATAGGTCTGTCTTTTGTTTTATAGCGACTCATTTTATTAATTCCATTTGAAAAACCAGGAATTTATGTTGGAAATGGGCAAGCCTTAAGCTCAGTACAGAGGGTTTCAGATAACAAGGATCCATACAGTATTTCTGAGGCCCCAGAATTTCATTGGGCCAAAATGTAACAAACGTTACTTCAGAATAAAGGTTGACAAACTGTGGCCTATGGGCCAAATGTGGCCACTACCTTTTTTTGTAAATAGAGTTGTATTGGAACACAGCCAGTCCTCTTCCTTTGTATATTCTCTGTGGCTGCTTTGCCGTTATGGAGTTGAGTGAGTGTAGCAGAGATTGTATGGCCTTGAAGCCTAAGATGTTTACCATCTGGCCCTTTATACAAAAAGTTTGTTGATCTCTGTTTTAGATGATCAAACTTAAGAGATTCAGTTCTTTTTATAGAATCCATCACTAATATTCTAAGGAATCGGCTGTAGCTTAAAAAATGCATTTTTTCTGTCTTCTCTCTTGTTGTCCTCACTTGATTTTTAAAATTGCTTTTCTGCTCCCATTTCTTCTCTCTCTGGAACCTCACTCTGTTGATGGTGTGTTGGGAGAATGCAGGTGACACTGAGAGACATTCAGGGTTTCTGCACTGGAGATGTGTTAAGTGTCGAGGAAGCAGTAAGGGGTGGGAGGTGTGCCTTGCCACACAGTGACCATTAACAAGAAACACTTGAAAAGTCACATTTAAGCTTTATTTCAAAATAGGTCATATATTGCAACTGGTTTGAGACAAACTGTGGTTCAAAGCCATCAGAATTGGGGAGCCCTTTGTTCAGCAAAAGGCTTTTTATAAACTCTGTGGCAATCACAAAGAACACAGCAGTTTGGATTTAGCACGAAGCTAAAATTTCATGTCTGAGGACAGTTTATTACAATCATTCATCTTAGAGCATCCAGTCTGCTGACTCTTTTTGGCAGTACCTAAAAAGTCAGAGGTACTTCAGCCACGTATCTTTCCAAACCAGAAATAACTCATACGTGGCCGCAGCAGCACTAGAGTTCCACATTAGTTACACCGGCTGAGGATTTCAGTGCTCACAGGCATCAATCATCATATCAGAGTTTTAGTGCCGTTGTAGGTGTTGTCAGGAATATGAAAAAAATGTGACCCAGTCTTTGTTCACAAGGATGACTGGAGAGGGATGGTCTGGCGCTCTCCTCTCTTTAGCAATCCCCTGTCAATCATTGAGTCACTCGCCCCAGCCCTCAGTATGGAAACTACTCCTCTGGAAGGTGTTATTTTTGGGTTGGAGTGTTGTGTGCACAGCCTCAGAAGCAGGCGGTGCTCAGCTCCCATGCTCTTCCTTCCATTTGCACTGCGTGGGCTCCCCAGGAGTCCCTGCAATGGCAGGGTTCCTGCTGTGCCCTCCGAGCTCCCCCTCATCCAAACAGACTCTCAGGTCAGGGATGAGGAGGCTCAAGAAAAACAAAACAAAACAAAACAAAAATTTGTTGGTAAAAAAGCCTTCCTGATACTTCTTCTTTTTCTTAAGCTAGAACTGACAAATTGGAATTACAAGTGCTTTTAAAATAAAATACTTAAGATGAAATCTTCCAAACTCTCACATGGCATTTGTAACCCTTTTCCCCTCCTGCCAGTAATTTCTGAAGTCCTTTAATCTTTGCAATTAGAATTATTATGTAAAATTGAAGGGGATTGAAATAGAGGATGTATCACATCCCTTTAGATTCTGCAATGCTGAGATTTGGGATAGAGTGTCCATTATTACAGGTCTTGTTCACTTAAGGCTGCACCTCATGAGCCTGGTGCTTGAAACCCTCTTCCTGGGGCATCAGTTACACTTGCAGATTTTTTGGGGGGAAATGTTTTATATAATGAAGAGGGGAATGAAAACTGTTCCTCATCTTTTAAAAAGAGAAAGTAGACTCTGAATGGATTTCTCCTTTACGTGGACTTCTAGCCACATTCCCAACTTCCAGGAGTAGGCTTTCTCCTCCAGCTCATGGAAAAGTTTGAGAATCAGTGTTTTAGACAAACACTTAAGAACTCTGTTTCTTTAACGCCCAAGAGAAGCAAGGATTTCTGTCTGTGGGACATTGCTAACTCTACGAAAGAAGGGAACATGATCCTGTTGTTGACTCAAGTCAGTTTTACTGGATTTTGGAGGGCAAAACCCCTGTTTTTAAAGGGGGGATTGAAAGGGGTAGGTAAGTAACATTATGTATAGGAAAACACTTCCTAATCAGTAAAATACTATGGCAAGAACAGTAGTGGCAGAAATAATAGAAGAATGCCTAAAGCAGGGGCTGCTAATAACAAGAGCTCGGAAAAGAGGCATTAGTTTAATCCGTGGGTCAGAAAGTGACAGAGGTTGAATTTGTTTTTGCGTGGATCCTTTTCAGAAGAGTAGTAGTCTTTATATTTTGATGATACAATAGAGAACTCTAGCGATGAGAGCATGTCTTAATATTTATTTTTTGCTGTGCTGTAATGTACTTTGGCACATGTCTCTTAAACTGGCAAATATTAAGATACTTAATTTTTTTTTAAGTTCAGTAGCTTAGACCTATATCTATTATTTTAAAAATAAGCTCATGTATAGATATTGTCTGAAATAGCTGTTCCAATATTCTAATTTGGGGAGTAAATCAGTTTATATATGAATTTGAAACTAGTGGAGGACTTCAGATCAGTTTTAAAAAAGGAGGAGGAGGTATTCACAAGAGACTTCTGTATGTGCCTGAGGTGTTTGCGTTCTGCCTCAGTTTTCCTTTTTTAAAAATACGTAACAACATATGAGAATAACAGTATTGACAACAGCAGGAACCCATTGGGATCGTCCAGAACTCCTGCTGCTGCTGCTGTTCCCCTTTTCTCCTCCTTCCACTAAGTTACCAGTCAGTGCCTTCAATAAAAACACTGTTGCTTGTTTCTGTTTGGATCTGGTTTAGACTCAGAAAGAAGTTGAGCATGAGCCGCTTCCTTCATGTGCTTTGCCTGAGTCTGAAACAGGCTTATCTGCGGGGCCAATGCAGGGGGCAGTTTGGCAGCCGTCGCTCATCGTTTTCAGCCACAGTGACACTGCTGGACACAAAGAGCTAAACTGCATATTGACTGAACCCACTACCTGTTACATTCAAACACTGTGTAGTTCTCAAATCTAGTTGTGCATCACCATTATCTGCCATTTTATTTATTTGGTTTTTAACGGAGAAGTATAGGTTTCACTCAAGACCTGTCCAGTCAGAATCAGAGGATGGGATTGGGTGGGTGGGGGTGGGGTGGGCAAGCAGCCAAATAAAAAAACCCATAAACCTCCACACATGATCCTGATGGCCAACCAGGGTTGGCTGATTCATAGCATGTACTCAAGATTAGTTTTATTCAAAATCATATATTAGAAAATAACTAATATTTACTTTTAAATAATTATTTACTATGGGAAAAATATATTAATGCACAATTAAGAAATGAAGGAAAAGTATTTATTCAGCTTCCCCTGCACATTTTGTTTTTGGCTTGCTCCTATGTATCCTTGGGTATGGTCTCTATTTAATAGTGATATATGGAGTCTATTTCTTACTAGGTTTGCTGAACTAGAGAAACAGTAAGAACAAGTACAAAGATAAGTAAAAAGGTGGCTTACTAGCAATGTCCACAATAGCCAAACTGTGGAAAGAGCCAAGAGGTCCATCGACAGATGAATGGATAAAGAAGATGTGGTATATATATACAATGGAATATTATGCAGCCATCAAAAGGAATGAGATCTTGCCATTTGCAACGACGTGGATGGAACTGGAGGGTATTATGCTGAGCGAAATAAGTCAATCAGAGAAAGACAAGTATCATATGATCTCACTGATATGAGGAATTCTTAATCTTAGGAAATAAACTGAGGGTTGCTGGAGTGGTGGGGGGTGGGAGGGATGGGGTGGCTGGGTGATAGACATTGGGGAGGGTATGTGCTATGGTGAGCGCTGTGAATTGCGCAAGACTGTTGAATCACAGACCTGTACCTCTGAAACAAATAATGCAATATATGTTAAAAAAAAAAAAGATAGCAGGAGGGGAAGAATGAAGGGGGGAAATTGGAGGGGGAGACGAACCATGAGAGACTATGGACTCTGAAAAACAAACTGAGGGTTCTAGAGGGGAGGGGGGTGGGAGGATGGGTTAGCCTGGTGATGGGTATTAAAGAGGGCATGTTCTGCATGGAGCAGTGGGTGTTATACACAAACAATGAATCATGGAACACTGCATCAAAAACTAATGATGTAATGTATGATGATTAACATAACAATAAATTTTTTTAAAAAGGTGGCTTACTATTATGTAGTATCTCTTTTTCTTAAAGAGACATTTAATTGTTATTATTTTTTTATGTTAAGAGTATGAAACACTGAAGTTTCAAGGAGGAAGAAAGTGCCACTTCTCTTCCATATTATTTTATAATGAGTTTAGGGGAAAGGAGGAGGGTGTGGAGAGAGTAAAATTTTGAGGCCTTAGTAAGTGCCATGTATTACTATTTTACAAGTATAGGATTTTGAATTTGCTAAAGCAAACCAAAAAATTACCTGTATATTTTTAAAGACATCCACTTTTTGGCATTTTTGAGTTCTAATAATGTGATCCACTAGCTTTTACAGTTTAAGTAAAAAATGTAACTTTAATCTTAGAATTAAGTCTCAGAATTAAAGAATGCAGAATCAAAATATTAGGTAATAGTTTAATTAATTAATTAAATCCATTGGGAAGTGAGTTACAGTAAAGCCACAACACTGATTTCAGTAAGTCAGTGGATATGGGAAGCGATTAGTTGACTGATGTGTGCTCATTTAGTTTTTGAGTTGGTGGTCCCTTGATTAATCTGAGGATTCTGTTTTATGTGGTACAAAGCTTCATATCTGAGACTTTTAACACATCAATATATATTAAGGAGGAAGATAAAATTGAACCAGCAGGTGTCAGCAGGAACCATAATAAAAATATTAGTCCTGCTTATCTCAACCTTTATTTTGTTACTTCAGGGATGCTTCAATGTCAATCAACTTTCAAATGATATTTCATTGGATACGAATTTGCATTTTAATGTGGAATCCTTCTTTCAACTCTTTTAGGGAACATGCCTAAAGTATAGCCACAGCTCCAAAAAGATTTAGTTCGAAGAAAAAGATGTTTGCCAAGTGCTATGAACTTTTCCTCATTTCAGTGTCTTAAAAAAACATTACACACAAATTATCCCAAATCAAAAAAGCTTATCTTTTAACAGTTCACACATTTCTCTGGTTATCTGCATTCTACTTTTTTCAATATTCCATTCCTACTGACCAGTTAACCATATGCATTTTATAGGACTAGGAGTAGGAATTCAAACAGCTGTCCTCATAATGGCCTTAATTTTGCAATGAAAATACAGCATTTTTATTCTTCCAGCATACAGTTAGCTATTTTATTTTAGACCTATTCTAATTATTGAATAGTCAGGGGAAGTAATGTTTATTTTTTCACAAAATTGAAAGATTTATTACACTTCTTGGTTTACTATAATTTTTATTAGAAATCCTATCTCTTATTTCCTTCCTCTTCACTTATGACTTGACAAAAATACAAATCCAGTAGACAAATACAATATCCAGTATTTTGTAATAATCTTACTAGAGTAATAAACAATGAAAGAATGAGTAAGGAGAACATCATTGAGACCACAAGGAAGGTACGTGAGATGCAAGATGATCTGAGGTGCTGTCATTTTCCTATTCCTTGTCCTACCAAATAGACCTATTTCACATGCATACTTAACTTACTAAAATCTAGTATTATCCAGCAATCCCATTCCTAGGTATTTACCCATGTGAAATGGAAACTTATGTGTGAACCTGTATGCAAATGTTTATAGTGACTTTATTTGTAATTGTTCAAAACTGGAAACAACTCAGATGTACCTCAACTGGAGAGTGAATCAATAAACTGTGGTACATCCAGGCAGTGGAGTAGTACTCAGCAATATAAACAAACAAGCTGCATGCAGCAGCATAGATGGGTCTCAAGTACATCATGCTAAGTGAGAGAAGCCAGACTCAAAAGGCTATATTCTATATGGCTCTCATTTATATGCTATCCTAGAAAAGGAAGAACTATAGGGATAGAATACAGATCAGTAGTTGCAGGAATTGGAGGAGGATTTGACTATAAAGGGATGCAAGGGAATTGTATGGGCTGATGGAACTGTTCTAATTTTGAATCTGGTGGTAGTTACATGACTACCATTATCAAAACTTAGAGAAATTGCATGTGAAAAGTGGCAGTTTTACTGTATATAAATTATACCACAAAAAAGAAGTGCCAAAATAACATTTAAAAAGATCTGTAGACTAGAAAAATAAATTAAGGATAAGGATAATGCTAATTTGTACTTTTCCTTGTCCCAGACATTTTTTTTTTTTTTTTAAGAGCGGGAGAGAGAGAGGAGGGGGACAGAGGGACAGGGAGAGAGAGAATCTTAAGGAGGCTCTGTGTCCACCATGGAGCTCAATGCGGGGCTCGATCTCACAACCTGAGATCATGACCTGAGCTAAAATCAAGAGTCAGACATACTTAACTGACTGAGCCACCCAGCCACCCTGTCCCAGACATTCTAATAGGAATCTTAGAACACTTGTAACTCCATTTAGCCCTTCTATTTATATATCGATTTTTAAGTTTTCACTTCTAGATTTAACTCTATAATCCCTTTCATTTGTTGTTTCATGAAGATAATATTTAAATTTGCCCCGTTGCCTTTATCCCTTATTCCTTCAGCCTTTTATCGGAGATCATTTTCATTCTGCCCCCTATTGTTTCTGCTGATTTTTATTCATGTGGTCTTGTTTGCTTGAGCACCTGGTTATTTTTTGTTATGTGTTGGATATTAATATGTGCAGAATTGTTTGTAGAAATAATTTGAAGGCTAAGATACTTTCTCCAGAATGTATTTTTATTTGTTTCTGCAAGGTGCCTGGGGATACTAACTCTCAGAGATCAATTCAATTTCAGGATTGCAGATGATTTAATGATGAGGTTTGTGTACTAGGGTTAAGGCTTTCAAGGTCCCAACCCAAATGTGGTGAACACCTCCCTTTGTGGAGCCATGGACTACAATTTCTGTTTGTCAGCCAAGAGGCTGAAGATATACGGTACAGGATCTCAGCATCATAAGCACCCCTTCACAATCAGTATAACACTTAGGTGGAAAAAAAACACTTAGATGTTGTACTCACTTCTGGTTTTCTTCATCCCTCAGATACTGGTCTTTTAATTCTTTACTACTTCCATAACTTTATGATGTATTAAAGAAGATTAAAAAATATTTATTTTGTGTAACTAATTGTTTTCAGAGGGAAGTTTAGTCTGAATTATCATTTTGCCATTATGAAAGCAAAGATTGCCCATATCCTTTTTCATACCCATATGGGTATACAAATGTGCTTTTCTATTTATTTGTTTGTTCATTTATTTAAAGAATATTTATTTGAAAGGGGGGATAGAGAGAGTGCATGCACGCATGAGTAGGGGAGAGGGGCAGAGGGAGAGAGAGAGAGAAGAAGACTCCCTGCTGAGGGTGGACCCCCCCCCCCTTACCCCCACAACTCAGAGCTTGATCCCAGGACCCCAAGATCATGAGCTGAGCCGAAGTCAGACGCTTAACTGACTGAGCCATCCAAGAGCCCCCAAACGTGCTTTTCTTAAAAACAGTGTTGAGATAATTTTATACATTTTATTATACATTTATTATATATATATATACAAAAACAGTGTTAAGATAATTTTATATACATTTATTATTATTACATATATTTTATTAAGATAATTTTATACATTTTATTTTATACATTTTATACTTTTTTAATAAACAGTATTGATAATTTTATCATTTTATTATTATTATTTTTTTTTTTTTTAAAGATTTTATTTATTTATTAGAGAATGAGCGAGAGAGAAACAGCATGAGAGCGGGGAGGGTCAGAGGGAGAAGCAGGCTCCCCGCCGAGCCGGGAGCCTGATGCGGGACTCGATCCCAGGACTCCGGGATCATGACCCGAGCCGAAGGCAGTCACGCAACCGACTGAGCCACCCAGGCGCCCCTCATTTTATTATATTTTATACATTTATTATATTGCAATTTTTTATTTGTATATTATGAATTCCTATTAGAATCATAGGCAAATACATATTTTCTTAATGTTTAACTCTGTCCAGTCACTGTGGGAGTACAGTGATATATAAAATAGACACTTTCCTATATTTGTTTGTTTATTATAAAGATTTTATTTATTTATTTGACAGAGAGAGAGAAAGCGAGCACAGCAGGGAGAGTGGGAGAAGGAGAAGCAGGCTCCTGATGAGCAGGGAGCCTGATGAGGGGCTTGATCCCAGGACCCTGGGATCATGACCTGAGCCAAAGGCAGTTGCTTAACCAACTGAGCCACCCAGGCACCCCTTTCCTACCATTATTTAGTTTATATTTTGGCAAGATAGAAAGCTTAGTTACCAATTAACTAATTGGTAGTGATAAGAAAAGTATCCTTTGAGTACCTATAATATGGGTACATTTTTTTTTTTAAGATTTTATTTGAGAGACAGCGAGAGAGCACAAGTGGGGGGGGAGGGGTAGAGGGAGAGGAAGAAGCAGACTCCCCACTGAGCGGGGAGACTGACTCAGGGCTCAATCCCAGGACCCCGGGATCATGATCTGAGCCAAAGGCAGATGCTTTACTGACTGAGCCACTCAGGCAGCCCTATACTGGGTACATCTTTAAATATCATTAAAAATTTTTAATAAACATTTTGTAAGTCTAGTGTTCTATTTTACATATGCACTACAATTTATCTAGCCATTTTTATATTGTTGGATCTTTACATTGTTTTTAATTTTCCTCTATGATAAGTGCTTTTCTAATATACATTCTTGAATGTAATCCAAAATTCAGTCACTGATTAATGTCTTTAGGATAGATTTGTGGGATTCAGAGTACTGAGTGAAAATGTATGAAAGATTCTTAATGTTTGTTATATTATTTTCTAGGAAGGTTATTACACTCATATAAGCATTACATATAATTTAAAAATACATGTCATTTTGATAGGCTATCAATTTTATATTTCATTGTTGCTTAAATTTGTATTTCTTTATCAGTGATTTTCAAAATGTTTTGTTTATTTGTAATGTACATTTCTTTGTGCCTATTAGACTGTTAACAGAATTAAGACAGAACACTCTGCTTTCTGAGGAGACTGTAGGGTTAGATTTTTTTTTTTTTTTAAAGATTTTATTTATTTATTTGAGAGAGAGAATGAGACAGAGAGCATGAGAGAGGGGAGGGTCAGAGGGAGAAGCAGACTCCCTGCTGAGCAGGGAGCCCGATATGGGACTCGATCCCGGGACTCCAGGATTATGACCTGAGCCGAAGGCAGTCGCTTAACCAACCGAGCCCCCAGGCGCCCCTGTAGGGTTAGATTTAAACTGGAATTAGATCTTCTACTTCTTTCCCAGTGCTGTGACTTTATTATTTTATACTTGGAATGCCATTTTTAACTTGTTCCTTTGTTGAGAATACTCAAGTGTTTTGTAACAAGTAGCAGGAAATAGCTTTAAGAGTTTAATAACACAGAAAAGTAAGTATTAGATAAGAAACAATATG
The DNA here is from genome assembly GCF_002201575.2 of Neomonachus schauinslandi. Lineage (NCBI taxonomy): Eukaryota > Metazoa > Chordata > Mammalia > Carnivora > Phocidae > Neomonachus > Neomonachus schauinslandi. The sequence goes on along the minus strand of NC_058408.1, from coordinate 31,327,687 downwards.
GTTGATCATTGTTACAAAAGGATGAAATATGAAATTCCTGTACACAGATCTCTTTCACAGATTGTGTAGTTTTAAATCTCCTTGGAATGTTGGGCCATTCCAGAAAACAAACCATTTTGATTTATGATATATGTATACACATGTATTTATTTTTCATTAGTTTGAGATATTTAGTATTTATAGGAACTTTTTTGGTAGCAAAACTAGTGTAAATAATATTTTAAGAGACTATCTTAGGACAAGTTTACAGAAAGAGTGAGTTTCCAAAATTGAGAAATAATAAATTATTGAAGTATAGTAATGGCTGAAGAGTTCATTAAGTAACATTTTCTGGTAGTAATACAGCAGTTCTAATTAAAAGACATGTGAAGTTTTGTGATAAAGGTATGTATCTGCTTTTTTTTGTTAACACTGATATAGATAATTTAATGTTTTTTTTTTTTTTAAGATTTTATTTATTTATTTGACAGAGAAAGACACAGCGAGAGAGGGAACACAAGCAGGGGGAGTGGGAGAGGGAGAAGCAGACTCCTTGCCGAGCAGGGAGCCCGATGCGGGACTCGATCCAGGGACTCCAGGATCATGACCTGAGCCGAAGGCAGTCGCTTAACCAACTGAGCCACCCAGGCGCCCTTAATGTTCTTTTTCATATTGTATCTTTCAGTTTGTTTTTTGAACTTTTAATTTTTATATAATTTCAGATTTACAGAAAAATTATAAAAATAGAACAAAGAATTTCCATATAATCTTCATCTTGATTCCCCCAATGTTAAGATTTAATTACATTTGTTTTGTTGCATATATATATATATAACAATATAAAAAATATAAAAATGAGACATTTGAGATCAGTTGTAGGCATGATGCCCTTGTTACCCCTAAGTACTTCATTGTGTATTTTTTTAAAACAAGGACATTCACTCACATATCTACTGTAAAATTTAAAAATCAGGATACTGACATTGTTATAGTATTACTACTACTATACAGACCTTATTGAAATTTCATTGTTTAGATTGTCCCAATAATGTGCTTTTATAGGAATTGAAAATCTTGGATTTTGTCTTGCATTCACTTGTTGTGTCTCTTCGGCCTCTTCGAGTCTGGAACAGTTCTTCAGTGCTTCTCTGCCTTTTAGAACATAGACAGTTTGAGAGTACATGCCAGTTACTTTATAGGTATACTTGATTTAGGTTTATTTGGTATTACCTTACATTTAAATTCAAGGTTTGCATTTTTGGCAGGAATATCACAGAAGTTATGTTTTCTTCTAAGTGCATCATATTTGGAAACACATGATGTCTGTATGTTCCATTATTGGTGATGTTAGGTTCTCTACTATAGAATTATTCTTTATCCTTTTGTAATTACTATTTTTTTATAATTGTGTGTGTCTGGTGGGGGGTTAGATACTTTCAGACACTGAAAATAACTTGTTCCTCTAGTTTAGGATCCATTGATGACTCTTACCTGAGTCAGTTATTTCCCTGATCACTGGCAAATAGTGATTTTTTTAAATTCCATCATTCTTTCCATCTTTCTCTATGAGGTAACATCTTGTAAGGAATAGCTTCCCACTTTTCACATTTATTAATTTATATCTTTATGGATTCACAGATTCTTACTTTATTCAGTGGGCTATCATCTGTTACTCTCAAATTGTTCCAAATGTGGCCAGTAGGAATCTATTCATGCTAGCTCCTATGTCCTTTTCACATGTCCACACTGTTCTTTACACACTACCGTATTTTCTGGCACAGCATGAGGTTTAGGCTCAGCTTGTGCTTTCCCAGCCCCAGCACTGGAATCAACCATTTCTCCAAGAGCCCACACTCAGAGCTCTAAGTGAAGAATGGCATTTAGAAGCCAAGATTGGGTGCTAGGTTACTTTAATGTTTTTAATTATAAATGTTGAGATTGTAACGCTCTAGAAGCATTCGTCATTCTCTTCAAAGATCTGATAGTTATCTTAGTAGCTCATAAAAACTTACTCATGATAACACAGAAATGTATGAATGAACTATTGATGCTAAGTATTTCTACCTAATTTTCTTTGTGTTGCCTGATACGTAAATGTCACTTGCTTGATTATGGGAAATATTCAGTTAAATGGAGACCGAAGGGTGAGGTTAGGAATATTACTGTTGAATGGTGACTTTGGGGCAAATAAAAATATTTAGTTCTGGATTTGAGTATTTAGACTCTGCCAAGTATCAGTCCCCTAAAATTTCCATGGTATTCTTTTATTTTTTAGGAATCAAATACACTTAAACCAATTGCATTCTTTTGGATTAGAATGGTATTGCTATTTTAATACAATTGACCCTCTTTTTTGTTATTTATAACTTATAGCTGTTTGGTCAATGAAATATATCTTACTAACATTTTCTCATAGAATATTTAAATGTTATATATAACTAGAAAGAATACTGGAGATTTTATAAATAACCTTGATGATTGAAGGAAAACATTATTTCAAGAAAAGGAAAACTATTAAATAAGTTTGGATTAGTGTACTTCAACTCTTTAGAATTTAAAATATCAAGAAAAAAACTTTAAAGCTTTATCTAAAATCCCTCTTCAGATTGGTATGTACATAATTTCATATTTAAGATTTCACACGCTGTCAAGAATGGGTTGCAGAGAAACTGGATATCATGATTATCAGAATATTTGGAAACAGTCTTTTTTAATGAATAGTGTCTTTAAGCTTTAAATTTAGAAGTTGAATTCAAAAGGTTGCAAGGTTGGCTTTGTTGACTTTATGATTTTACTGTTAAGTAATTTTGTTGTAGAATGAAGGAAATTTTTTTGAGCTAAGCATTCTTTAATATTAACTATAACTTGAAATTTTTTTCTGTCTAATGGCTAGTCATAATTTTTTTCTTTTTTTTAAAGATTTTATTTATTTATTTTGACAGAGAGAGAGACACAGCGAGAGAGGGAACACAAGCAGGGGGAATGGGAGAGGGAGAAGCAGGCTTCCTGCGGAGCAGGGAGTCTGCTTCTCCCTCTCCCTGAATCCCTCATGCTGGCTCTCTCTCTCTCTCCCAAATAAATAAATAAAATCTTTTAAAAAATAAATGTGTTATTCAATTCAGATATTAGGGAAAAAAGTATGCACTTAGCATGATTTAATTTGCTTATAATTATCTCAGGGATTTCTAAATTTTATAAATTTATTAAAATGGGAACTAAGAAAAGTGTTTTTATTTAGGGAATGGTGCTATAATGCTGTTTCAGCAAATTAAGATAGTTATCTGATATAGTGTCACTGAGGGATAGATTATTTTGTAATATATACAGTATATTTTATTTAATAATTTTCTTACCAGGGTCATATGAATTATGAGGTTTAGTACACTGACAGTTACAATTTTTAAAAACTAAATAATTTTGTCATTGAGTTAGTTTTTACATCTGAAATTCACTTTCCTAATTTTGTAGTTTTATTTTCTGCAAAATATTTAACTACACACAAGGATAGTGGAAGACTTTAATGTGCACTGAGTTTGTAGATATATGTGAAAATATTTGTAGTTTTTGAAAGATTTTGGGGACCTGTAATATGCTTAAGAGAACTGTTTTCAAACACATTGAAAAGCCTTCACTTAATCACTAATTGGTATGAGAATTACAAGACAATGTATTGAATTCCCCTTCTCCAGAGATTCTACTTGGCAAAATTAATGTGTTAAAAACTTTATATTTACAGTCTCTCTCCTAATAATTCATAATTAGTTTTTCCTATGCCATCCTCATCCTGTGTCTTGCTTGTCCTAACACCCACCCTATTCTGGTTTCTCTTCGCTGTCTAGTTTGGATGATGCTACCACCATATATAGTCCCTTCCACCTCATGCTAAAAATGACTTTTGGTGTCATCTTTAACTTCCTTTTCTGTTACCAAACACATCTGATCAGTCACAAGTCCTAAAAGTCTAAACATAAGCAACTCTAAAATATGTACTATATTCTTCATTTCTATTCATTTTTCATTCATTCAGCAGATGTTTATTAAGTGCCCATTTTTTTTTGTCAGGTACTTGGTGGGGAATATAACAAGAAATACAATGACAAGTTCTTGTCTTCATGTTTACTTGCATTATAGCAGAGGAGATAGATAATAAACAAGTAAAAAAAAAGATAATTATAGATTATTATAATTGCTCAGTAGAAACGAGTGATGATATGAACAATAATGGGGGATACTACTCTGGAGAGGGTTGTTAGGGTAGGCCTGATTTTGAGCCAGTTTTCAGGGATTCTGGGCCTAGAAGACAGCAAGTACAAAGGCCCTGATGGTAGGAAGGACTTTGCAGGTTTAAGAAGAGAGAAAGGGGTTCAACGTTGCTGGAAGGTAGGCAATGAGAGAGGCTGGGATGAGCAAATGTAGAAGGGGTGGGCAGGAGGTTATTTACAGGGCCCTGTAGTGTTTGGCAAGGAGTTGGGATTTTAGTTTAAGTGCAATGAGTGTCATGAGTTGATTTATGTTTTCAGAATACCACTATGAGGAAAATGGCAGAAAAGAAGACCAATTAGTAGGCTATTGTAGTAGTTCCTGGTGGAGATAAAATGATACCTTGTAGGGTCTTATTTGTGGTGCTAGAAGACCATGGACAAATCTGAGGTATATTTTGGAAATAGAACAAATGGCACTTACTGATGTGTTAGATATGGGGAACTGGGAAGTGAGGGGGGAAAATAAGAATAAAGAATGAATTTTAGGTTTTTAATTAGACCATCTCTTCCTCAAAGTGTGATCTCCAGATTTCTGGGGATGGTGGGAGTGGAGGGTTGGGTAAGGATCTTGAGGCTCTTTCAAGATTGTCTGCAAGATCAGACAATTTTTCTAATACTAGGACATTTGTAAAGCCACTGATGTCTTAGCTTGAATCAATGCACACACTAGACTGTACTAGTTTTTGTGTTCTTTACATGCTCTGAATTATAATAAAAATGTGACTTTCATTTTTAAGTGTCTTTGGTGAAGCAGTTAAAGAGTATTATTATTTTTTTTAATCAAATCTCAACCTTTGAGTACATGTCTTTTAATATATGTGATTAAATGGGAAGTATACTTAATTTAGTACTACTGCAGCAAATCAGACTTGTATCAAGGAGAAGCATTTGTGCAGTTCTTTCAAGAGCAAGCCGAGCAGCTGCTATTTTCATGGAGCACCATTTTTACTTGAAAGAATGACTGAAAGACAAACTTTGGTTCTTCAGACTTGGGTGTTTTGTAGACATTTTCTTGAAAATTAAGTTCCAGTCATCTAAAGAAAAACAATTGACATTATTTGTCACTAATGACAAGATTCGAACTTATAAAGTAAAAATTGGAATTTTGGAGAAGTTATATTCATCACTATAACCTTGACATCTTCCTGGTACTTAAAGACTTTTCTGATGAGATTAGTTGTGGTATTAAGGAATTTTTTTTTTTTTGATTCATATAATGAAGTGGTCAACATTTAGATGATCTGAGTAACCCAGTGAACTAAAATTTTCCAGATGACCAATGCATGGTGTTACAAAATCAAGCATGAGTAAAAGATCTATTCAAAGAGCAAGAGAGACCATTGGATTTTAACATTACAGAGTATAAATTTCATTGATTTGAGAGTCTACATGGCAGTTAACCTTTCAGAATTTGCCACCTGTCAAGTTTGGTGTATTATCAAAGGAGAATATCCACAGTGATATCCATATTGGTTATTAAAATATTCCTCTATTTTTCAACTATATATTTGTGTAAGACCAGATTTTTTGAAATATACTTCTGCCAAAACAATGTATTTGAACAGACTGCTTCTCTGAAGACAGACGTTAAAGAAACTTGCAAAATATAAGACAGTGTCTCTCTTCTCATTTTTAAAAATGTAGTTATTTTTTATAAAAATATGCATAAACATGTAATAGTGTTATTGCTATTATTTATAAATGAATTAGTATGTATTTTAATGATTTTTTTTTAGTTTTAATTTCAATTATGTGAAATACTGATAGAGCATGACTCACATGAACAAAAAGTCTTTGGGGTCCTCAGATAAAGAGGTCCAGAGACCCAGAAGCTTGAGAATTTTGGGGCCGGACCAGCTGAATAGATGGTGATTCATAAAAAGAGATAAAGAATATTAGAGGAAAAGAATTATTTTATTTATTTATTTATTTTATTTTTATTTTTTATTTTTTTTATTTTTAGATTTTATTTATTTATTTGAGACAGAGAGAATGAGAAAGACAGAGAGCACACGAGAAGGGGGAGGGTCAGAGGGAGAAGCAGGCTCCCTGCCGAGCAGGGAGCCCGATGCGGGACTCGATCCCGGGACTCCAGGATCATGACCTGAGCCGAAGGCAGTCGCTTAACCAACTGAGCCACCCAGGCGCCCCGAAAAGAATTATTTTATTTTATTTTTTTGGAAGGATGGGAGTTGGAATCCTCAATCAAGGTGGAGATATCAGATGGACAGTTGGATATTGGTGTTGATAGCTCAAAGCTCAGACCATACACCTGTGGTAGAGATACAGATTTCAGAGTAATCATATAGAGATGGTATTCAAAGTCATAGGACTGGATGGTATGACTTCAGCAGAGATGGTAGGTTTAAAAAAAAAAAAGATTTTTAAAAAAAGATTATTTATTTTAGAGGGGTGTGGACAGAAAGTGCATGCACACATGAGTTGGGGGAGGGGCAGAGGGTGAGAATCTTCAAGTAGACTCTGCACTGAGCACAGAGTGTGAGGTGGGGCTCAGTCCCCCGTCCCATGACATCATGACCTGAGCTTAAACCAAGAGTCAGATGCTCAACTGACTGGGCCACCCAGGCACCCCCCCCAAAAAGCTTTAAGCCTTAGAGAACTCAAATATAAATGTTAGATAGAAAAAGGAACTTAGAATAGCTACAGTGTAGGAGAAAAGCGAGAAGAATAAGAGATCATAGAACATTTTGGGAAAGTGAGATGGTTGTGTTGAAAGCTGGGTGAGGTCAAGAGGACCATGGGGGGCACCTGGGTGGCTCAGTCCCATCAAGTGTCTGCCTTTGGCTCAGGTCATGATCTCTGGGTCCTAGGATCGAGTCCCATGTCAGGCTTCCTGCTCAGGAGGGAGTCTGCTTCTCTCTCTCTCTCTCCCCCTCTGCTCCTCACCGCTCATTCTCTCTCTCTCAAATAAATAAATAAAATCTTAAAAAAAAAAAAACAACAGAGGACCTTGGTGAAGGGCTTTGTCATCTCTTGACTGTTGCCATAGCTTCTTTTTTTTTCTTAATTTTTTATTGTTATGTTAATCACCATACATTACACCATTAGTTTTTGATGTAGTGTTCCATCATTCATTGTTTGTGCATAGCACCCAGTGCTCCATGCAGAACGTGCCCTCTTTAATACCCATCACTGGACCAACCCATCCTCCCACCCCCCTCCCCTCTAGAACCCTCAGTTTGTTTTTCAGAGTCCCTCGTCTCTCATGGTTCGTCTCCCCCTCCGATTTCCCCCCTTCATTCTTCCCCTCCTGCTATCTTTTTCTTCTTCTTCTTTTTTTTAACATATATTGCATTATTTGTTTCAGAGGTACAGATCTGTGATTCAATAGTCTTGCACAATTCACAGTGCTTACCATAGCACATACCCTCCCCAATGTCTATCACCCAGCCACCCCCTCCCCCCCCCCCCCCCCCCCCCCCCCCACCCCCCC